>NW_026733240.1:0-222923 GCF_028476545.2 Physella acuta
ATAGGGCTACACACCTTGATTAAATTAGCTGCTGAGTTGAGGGGAGGGTGTGTAGGTTAAAACACGAGCACTGCTGATTATATGTATAGATTACAGTCTGGGGGCGGGGTGGTGTGAACTGTTGCGCTGTGAGATTAGGGCGGAGCTGAGCTTGTACGACAACATGCATGAATGACTAAACAGGACTGGATAGTTTCAGTCCATTGTTTATTTCACTAGCTAAATATTTAATAGACATGGATAACCACTTTCACAACATATACATAGACTATATTCACGACGACGACAGTGTTACTTCCAGACTTTTTTCACCGGAGGGGGGGGGGGGGGCTAAAATTTTCTATATAAACTCCATTTCGATTCGGGGGGGGGGGGGGGGGGGGGCGGTAGACTCTCTTCGAAGAGATGACAGGAAGAAACACTGGACGACAGACGAATACTTCTACACCCTAGTACAACATGACGAGGACTGATCTAACCTATAATCCCCCAGCCACAAGATCCTAATCTCAAACTTCACATCCTTACGTAGTTCGTCACAAAGTCAAAATCTTTAGTAACATAAATCATTCCACAACACACATACTCTCATACCTTTGCAATACCTAAGATACCATTCATAAATTCATAACAGTGACTACCTGTCCTAGTGCAAGGGGAGATCTACTTCGCTAGGTCTCCTAAATTCCAATACAACAATTTCTGATGAATTTAGAAGCAGTGGCGTCACTAGGTCGAGTGTCACCCGGTGGGGTAACTGAATTTGTCACACAAACAGACACCCCCCCCCCCACACACACACCAGAGGCGTAGCGGCCCCTCCCGGCGCCCGGGGACAAAATTTCAATTTGGCACCCCCCCCCCCCTATATTTTTTATATTTATAATTCAAAATAGCAGCTAAAATGAGCTTATTTTGGCGCCCCTAGGGTCGGCGCCCGGGGACATATGTACCCCTTCCCACCCCTGTCTCTACGCCTCTGACACACACACACACATACATACACCATCCAACAATTTTCATTTTTTGATTTAGTGTCACCCTCCCTCCCGGTACCATTTTGTTATTTTAACTGAATAAAAACAATATGCTAGAAAAGTTTTAGTTAAAAACCGAGGCCACCGAAGTCACTGAAATCAATCCTTTTGTATTTATTATCCTCACACTTTTTACCACCAGTTATCTCATAACAATGGTTAACAAGAATTTCTGTCAACACGGCATTTTAACCTTAGCTGCGTACCAACACAGTTAACAAAACGTCAACCCCAACACATCCCCAGGCCGTTGTTAAACAACCGCCTCGCTCCCTGAATTGGATTTTGTTTTGCTGGAGCCTGATCCGATTTCCGCTTCCATCTTTTCCTTTTTCTCTCGGTATAATTGATTCATTCTGTAACAGGTAGATATACGACTACGTTTGTAGGTCCTGATCCGTTCTGACCTATTTCTGTAGGTGCACACTCCACCCCCTCTTCACCCCCCCCCCCCACCACACACCACATCTCACACTACCACATGTGCCTGTCACCTTTGTAGACCTGGAACTACTGGTACTTTACCTCAGATTGTACACCAAGCTCGGAGTAAGTTTAGCACCCATGAGTTGGTTTAGCTTTCAGCGCATCCAATCGGCACCAAGAATTTCTTTTCACAGGAAGGCATGCAAAAAAAAAAATGAAGCCGTCACTAAAAGTATTTGGTCTACATTACCCGCTTGTTTGCGAGTTGAGTTGCCAATAGTAATTGTGTGAGTAGCTACCGCTATTTACACGCTGGGTTAATGTCACTACACACCAACTCGCTTGCTCGTTTTAGTTTTCGTGTTCATTTCTGTGTGTTTCGATTGTTATTTGAATTATATGCACATTCGAATGTCATGTGTGTTGTTTGAATGTCATGTGGGTCATTCTAATGTTATGTGTGTGCATTCAAATGCCATGCAAGTGGCATTCAAATACTAATTTTTGAAATGAAATCTATTTTAAAAAGTAGCGTTGTTTTTTTTTAATTGCCAGATGAGTCACATTATGTAATAAAGTCTTTGGAAGCCTGCCTGAGATTATATAACAATTACAGAAACCTCCCTCAACACGTTCGCACACGCACGGTCACACACGCTTCCCCCCCCCCCCCACACACACACGCGCGTGCACACATACACTCGCCTTCACGCACACACACACAGAACAATAAATTTACGAATAGTTTATGAGAAGCATATGCGTGAGATACCTGTTAATGTTCTGGAAATCTCGTTTTAAAATTAATTTTACTTACAGTTCCGGTACGTTTTTTTGGGAAATGAAAGAGTAAACAGGAAACATTTAAGGAAACTATTATGAAAATTTAATAATACAAAAACTGTTGAACCAGAACTTTAAACCACTACCCATCTAGATATTAGACATAACAATTTGATACATTACCTAAATGATACACCCCTAAAGATATACTATAATGTGAGCGGGTTCCCTAAAGCAGTGTTTCTTCCAGACTTTTCTCCGGGGGTGCACTTGAAATTTTCGGGGGGGGGGGGCTGACACTGTCAAAAGTATATATTTTCTATATAAATTCCATTTTTTTTCGGGGGGGGGGGGGGGGGCGGCAGACTTTCTTCGGGGGGGGGGGGGGGGGTAGACTTTCTTCGGGCACCGCCCCCCCCCCCCCCCCGAAGAGATGCCTGGAAGAAACTCTGCCCTAAAGGTATTAATGCATTTCCTACTCTCACCCACGTTTGCTCATAACAACATGCATTGAAACAGCAATTACTCACGCCTAATTACTTGTTTATTTAATCTGACCATTTTCGATTTGTGCATAGACTGCACATTTAAATTAATTACAACGTGTGAGGTCGCGTAGAGTTTGTAATAAAAATGTGTTTTGTTTACCAAACTTATACAAACATCTAAATAATTGATTTTTTAATTATTTTTTTTTCAGTCTTTGAAGATTTGACTGTTTAAAATACAGACCTCAATAGGGACTGAAACTTCTTTTTGTTCATTAATCTAGAACGTTAATTGATTTCAAGATGGGCCAGTGTGTTGGATGCCTCAAGTACATACTCTTTATCTTCAACTTCTGTCTTTGGGTGAGTTTTGATTTAGATAAAAGTTAAGAAAAGTGTAGTTTAGTTATTTTGGACTAGAGATTTCACAAGGCAAAGAAAGTAACGTGAAATGACGTCATCAAAAAAGGGAGATTACGCCTACGCTGTGTACAGTGTAGAAGCGTATGTTTTGGTAACGGTAATGCAAACAATGAGATGGGAAGGGGAGAAGGAGTTCATTGTTATCTGCTAATCTACAGGGACACGTAGCGATTGTGGTGGGGGCGGGGGAAAGATGCTGGGAGAAAGTCGTTAAAGGCTGTCTTATTAATTTAAGACTAAAATATTAATTTTAACTGGAAGCTCCCCCCGAACCGCCCCCAGGTCAGGTTAACCTTGAAAATTACCTTACATAACTACCGGACAGCCCAAACTCTTGATTCTCTAGACTAGATAATACACAGACTTGCGATAACTACATATTCACATAGTACCACAGATCGACCTCAAACCCAACCCTTAAGCCACTAATCTTACTCATACATAAATATTGTATTTGTCTAAATATTTTCCATGACTAGATATTTCCATTTCCTAGTTATTTCCCTTGCCAAAATATTTCATTGCCTGTATTTCCATTACCTAGTTATTTCCCTTCCCTAGACATGTACTCTCCCTCTCTCCTCTTCCCCCCCCCCCTCCCGCCTAAATATTTCCTTTGCCTAGTTTTTCCCTTGCCTACATATTTCTCTTGCCTAGATATTTCCACAGCTTAGATATTTCCCCTGTCTAGATATCCCCCCTCCCCCTGCCTAGATATTTCCCCTACCTAGTTATTTCCCTTGCCTGGTAATTTCTCTTGCCTATATATTTCCGTAGTGTCTGTTGTCGTTAATATAAGGTAACCCTGTAGGACATAATAGTCAAAAAGTAACATTAGAAGGTGCCAGGTCATCCCATACGCTTACAAGTCCCAAGCAATACACTAACACTTTCTCTAACTGTGTTTATGTTTCATTGTCAAACCAACGTGTAACAATTGATCCTCACACAAAGGGACTTTAATCCCAGTAGATATTTTAATGAAGACAAACTTGTAATAACACCGTTAGAACTTCAGCTAAAAAAATTCTACTGAAACGAACAAGTTATTCTGCTGTATACTGATCTTTCCTTGAAGAACTCTTCAGGATAAGCTGGAATATTCGGTTAAATTTGAATCTCTTGGCACAGCTAACAGCTCACTGCTCGAACCTGAATTCAGCAGTTTTAGTGTAATAGTAAAGTAGTAAGGATACGATTGTGTAAAGGGACAATACCTCTCCGATGCTATTAACACCAACGGATGTATTTAGAAATGCCAAGAGCAATTTATTTTATAGAAAGTCATTAAATACGTTTTGGCAGGATTTCAATTTTTTTTTATGTTCAATAATGAATTAGCTTCGTTTATGTAATAAGTTGTCAATTTAAAAATAAATCCAATTATCTAGACTTTCTCTCCTGTATATTTTCTTTGTTTTATTAAAGTTTCTTTAACAGCCCTGTAAGTTTGCCTTCATTAAAACAATTAGTAATAAATTTGGCTTCATTAAACTCTCAGTAATAAATTTAGCTTCATTAAACTATCAGTAATAAATTTGGCCTCATTAAATTCTCAGTAATAAATTTGACTTCATTAAATTCTCAGTAATAAATTTGGCTTCATTAAACTCTCAGTAATAAATTTGGCCTCATTAAATTCTCAGTAATAAATTTGGCCTCATTAAACTCTCAGTAAAAAATTTGGCCTCATTAAACTCTCAGTAAAAAATTTGGCCTCATTAAACCCTCAGTAATAAATTTGGCTTCATTAAACCCTCAGTAATACATTTGGTTTCATTAAACTCTCAGTAATAAAGTTGGCTTCATTAAACTCTCAGTAATAAATTTGGTTTCCCGAGCAGCTATAAATCTGGCTTACTTGACCAGTCAGATAATATATGTTGGACTTGATCTAACCCTTTTTTATATGACTCACATTCAGTTTTCTCACTTGCTCTATGCTGACTGCATACATCCTGTTTGACTCAATTTATTATCTTATTTACCTGACTTCAATAGCTCTCTAAAACGACTCCCTCTTACCGGAAAGCCTTCTATTTTAACTTCTCTAGAATAACATTTCTCTATTTTGTATTATGCTAATTATCGCTGGACTACAAAGTAAAGTGAATAACAACATCTTGAACTAACGACACCTGCGGTTTACACTAAGCCACAAGTTAAAATCTACATTACTCGTTAGTTCACCTCATCACTCATAGCATCATACCTCCTTCCACCACTTCCCCCCACACATACACATAATCATCATAACAATTATTTACTTTACTTGTAAGCACCTGCTTACACTCACAGAAGCAAAACAACAACCGTGCAAGTCTTCAAACACACTTTTAAAACACACTTTTACACATATGACTCCCGCCTATTCTCACGAGAGGGCCAAGTTTTTTTATACTTGACGAAGGAATAATAGAATCCGGTTTAGTTATGGTACACTGTACAGTGTGAATGATTTAAGCATGTTATTGAGATACACGGTCGTGGTCAGATGGTAGAGCTTACGACTGCTAACCCGAAGCCTCGAGTTCCGATCCCCGGCTCGAGTCTGTTGGATGTCCTTGAGTCCACCCAGCTGTCAGGGTTATTTGCTCACATTGGGGTAACTAAGTCGGCTGGACATTGTGCTGACCACACTAGTCAAGGTCACTGAAACAGAATAACTCTACTTCATCTGGCCCATGTGTCTTGGTAACGAACGGGGAAAAAGATGACGATTCACAAGATACAAATTGTGCCGTCCTAAGTAGTAATTGGCATATAGATCTATGACTTGTTTCTGGAAGTCGTGTTGCATTAATGTGCATTAAAAAAACCAACAATCTGTATGTTGGTTGTTGTTTTTTCTCCTCTATATCTTATTTTACTTGATTTTACTTAGTTTCGTTTTTGTAAACCTTCTAAATATTAATATAATAAACAATATTGGCAACAGTAAATTATAAAGGCCTACTTCATTAATAGCATTTAATTTTCCGCCTCCTCATAAAATGGGTCGTGAGAATTGTCGTTCTTTTTGGTGGTTACGTCCCTTATGAAGGGGAGAAAAATCTGTTGACTCAAGCATTTATCAAACAACACATGCATTATTTGACGCTTAAAATATATTTTAAAAATGGAATAAATATAAATCTACTTGACAATACATACAGATTACTTTCGTCTTAAGTTTTTTTTTACATGGTAACAAGAATGAAAACTTCACCAGTGTAATTATGGCGGGTATGAAAGCAACACCCGAACATGCTTTTGTATGAGGTAGAGGAATAGCCTCGGTTCGAATCTTTACTGGAAATAGAAAACGTTGGTTGTACTGAATTTTGATTCTGTGTTGTTGTGGTTGTGTTAGAAAATAAAGTCTAATCCAGTTATTGTTTACGGTGCTCATTACTAAACGGTACAGCGCGAGGCAAAATTAATTTGCTTATGATAGGGACGATTAAAATAGCTTTCTCGGTCTAACTTAATATGGAGTGGGTTGTTAAGGTATATTTCAGGATAGCGTGCGTAAATGAAAGGGTTGTCAGGATGAGGAACGTAAATAAAAAGGTTGTCAGGAAAACGAACGTAAATGAAAGGGTTGTCAGGATAGCGTGCGTAACTGAAGGGTTTGTCACGATTACACATCCAAATGAAAGGGTTGTCAGGATTACACACCGAACTGAAAGGGTTGTCAGGAATACACATCCAACTGAAAGGGTTGTCACACAGGATTACACATCCAACTAAAAGGGTTGTCCGGATTACACATCTAACTTAAAGGGTTGTCACACACGATTACACATCTAACTTAAAGGGTTGTCCGGATTACACATCCAACTAAAAGGGTTGTCCGGATTACACATCCAACTTAAAGGGTTGTCCGGATTATACATCCAACTAAAAGGGTTGTCCGGATTACACATCCAACTAAAAGGGTTGTCACACAGGATTACACATCCAACTTAAAGGGTTGTCCGGATTACACATCCAACTAAAAGGGTTGTCCGGATTACACATCCAACTAAAAGGGTTGTCACACAGGATTACACATCCAACTAAAAGGGTTGTCACACAGGATTACACATCCAACTTAAAGGGTTGCCAGGATAACCTACGTAACTGAGGTGGTTGTTAGGGTAACAATTTCTAGAATGTTCCACCCCTATCCCCAGCTGCTGGGATGCGGGTTGCTGTCAGTTGGGATATGGCTAAAGATGGACGACCGTGGTGATCACTACGTGCAGGCGGTGACCGAGAAGGTGATCGATGGCTACAAGATCAGTTACAGGTGAGTCTCACAACCTGAGGAATTGTTGCTTACCTTATCTGCAATCTCAGGGTCATGTTCAGTATCTTAAATTCGCAGTTCACCTGATAAGGAGCTTTTAAACCACGCCATTTTAATAATTAAAAAAAAATAAGTTATCTTGGAATAGTTGAATTGTTAACTATCATTTTTCTCGATGTTTGCTAATTAAAACCCAATGTTTGAGCCCCAATTAATTTTTTTTAAAATTAATCGATGCCTAACTAATTATTACAACCCCCCCCCCCCCCGCTCCACCAAACTGTCGAGTTTCATTCAGGCATCTTTCTGTTCTACCTTACACGTCAGGAAATTATCAAATCTTCATTACGGCCCTTAAGTCAGACAATTATCAAATCTTCCTTACGACCATAAAGTCAGAAAATTATCAAATCTACCTTATGACATAAAGTCAGAAAATTATCAAATCTACCTTATGACATAAAGTCAGAAAATTATCAAATCTTCCTTACGACCATAAAGTCAAGAATTTTTTCTCAATGTTTATTTTTATTTCCCCAGTGACGTAGGGGATATCAACGTTGGTGACGTCATGATCTACTTGCTGATCGTCTTCGGCATTATCCTCATCCTCGTGACGTTTATCGGCTGCTGCGGCGCTGTCAGAGAGAACATGTGTTTACTAGTCACGGTAGCAGTTTAAAATTTTTAATATTAGTCGTGGTAGCAGTTTAAAACTTGTAATATTAGTCACGATAGCAGTTAAATTTTTTTAAATATTAGTCACGGTAGTAGTTTAAATGTTTTAATATTAGTCGCATTAGGCGTTTTAACAATTACAGGGTAGCTTATATTTTTTAACAGGGTAGTAAGCAGTGTTTCTTCCAGACTTTTTTCTCCGGGGGGGCACTTGAAATCTTCGGGGGGGCGGTAAACTTTCTTCGGGGGGGCGGACACTGTTAAAAGTATATATTTTCTATATAAATTATATAAATTTCATTTCGTTCGGGGGGGGGGGCGGTAAAAATTTTTCGGGGGGGGCTTCGGCCCCCCCCCCCCCGAAGAGATGCCTGGAAGAAGCTCTGGTAGTAAGAGTGGTGGTGTACGGCAAGTGGCGTGACTATGTCGGGTGTCACCCCCATCCTTTCCAACAATTTAGCATTTTCGGTTTGACAATACCCCTCTCCCTTTACTTTGTTCATTCTTTTCTGGATAAAGCATAATTTTGTCTGTACATTTAACAATTTTATATTTGGCATTGCCCCCCTCCCCCCCTCCCTCACCCGAGATGGTGTCACACCCCCTCCTTCCTCGCCCCAAGTTCAGTACAATGTTCTTTATATGATACAGTGTTTAACCTATCAACCTAATCATTTTATCATTTGTTTCTTCAGTTCTCCATCTGCCTCTTTATTCTAATGGCGGCCTTGCTGAGTGTTGGGACATGGGCGTTCATCAGCAAGAAGAATGTCAACACTCAAACAGTAAGCTCCCCTTCACGCCCATACATTTGAATAGACAGATTACCATAGTGTGAACTTTTCAGCAGTAAGCTCCCCTTCAAGCTTTAGACTAGAATAGATAGATTACCATAGCTTGAACTTTACAGCAGTGAGCTCCCCTTCAAGTCCATACATTAGAATAGATAGATTACCATAGTGTGAACTTTTCAGCAGTAAACTCCCCTTCAAGCCCATACATTAGAATAGATAGATTACCATAGTGTGAACTTTTCAGCAGTAAACTCCCCTTCAAGCCCATACATTAGAATAGATAGATTACCATAGTGTGAACTTTTCAGCATAAAGCTCCCCTTCAAGCTTTAGACTAGAATAGATAGATTACCATAGTTTGAACTTTTTAGCAGTGTGAGGAAGTTGGTCCCAGATGATCCATAAATATGTATACGAGTAAATAGTTATAACCCTTCAGATTAAAATTATATTGAAATGTTCTTACGTCTTGGTAAAAAAAAAAACTATGCTTATTTTTTTTTAGTTTTTCTAAATTTAGAAATATATTTTATTTTTGTCTTTTGGGATTTTAAAATATTTAAAAATATATATGTGTATATACATTGTCATAATTTCGTGTCAAAACTCTAAAGTGTTATTTTAAAAACTAAAACGCTTTCAACTCTCTTTGTCCGAACAACCAGGATGACCTGAGGGCAAAAACGACTGAAATCTTGAATAAAGCAGTCATGACGTATGATAATGACCCTGAATCTATGGAGCTGATGGACCTTGTACAAAATAGTGTAAAATATTTATTTTATGAATTCACTTTATATTGTTTATGTTTTTGTAGCAGGCATATACAAATACTTAGTTGATTACTATTTGTATTGACATCTTTGCCAAACTTGAAAGCGTGTTGGTGTGTTTGTCTTATGTGTATTACTACACCTTCGATCAGATCGCCATGAAACTTTCAGAAGTTGTTGATTATATTTTGGGAAAAGTGTGCGATTTAAAAAAAGAAATTTTGGAGGAGTGGCGCCCCGGCTGTAGGGTGTGGTTTAGGGCATAGACTTCACCAGCGACTATCTTAGCACCTGGGAACTGTTGATTAGGCGCCATGCACATTGTGGGTTGGAGGGGGTCAAAGGTCAAACTGCACCAGGGGCGTCCTCCGTCGACCCGACGGTTGGGCGACCGAAGCACCCCGGGCACCCCCACGAGCACTATGGCGCCTACATTCGTTTTAAAGAGCAACCTACACTTCAATGACTAAACCGAACCACGTTCACACCCTGCGATAGTGCAGCCAGTGGCTCCCGATAGAGCCCCGCGACGCTCTTGACACCTGGTCCTATAAGAGTGTGATTAAAGTACACTCAATGCTTTCGCACAGCACACCCTGGGGCGTCTGGGCGGTAGTGTGGTCAAACCAACGCCCCAACAACTAAGATCAAAGAACTGTAGCGCCGGCTTTGATGAGACAACGAGGCCAGGCGTCTAAAAATACACGATTGGTCACGTGTTTATGAAACGCTTATAAAATATCACGCCACTTTGATGTGTAAGAATAGTTCGCGGCAATGGGTACGATTGTACATTTTTTTTCACGTTTTGTTAGAAATTCGCGCGTTAACATTGATGTTTATGTTTTTATTTATTTTAAATTAAAATCAGCTTCGCTGCTGTGGAGTGAATGGAACCAGGGACTACCTGAAGAAAGTCCCACAGAGCTGCCCTAGTCTAGCCTCTACCAGAAACAGAATACAGGTTGGTCGATGTTCGGTGATGTGTCTCGTTTTTTACTTTCTCGTATATACGTAGTATAGAGAAAGTATTGTAATCGTGCAAAAAAAAAAATCGAGATTTTTACAAATCTCGACGTTTTACACCTCACTGATACGGAAAAACATAATTTTGCAATCTTGTCCGTATGTCTGTGTGTCTGTGTGTGTGTGTGTGTGTCTGTGTGTGTGTAAACACGATTACTTGAGTACCGTTACAGCTAGGTTGATGAAATTTCATATATAAGTATTTTATCAAAATCGTAGATCCGTATCAACTTTTGAGCGATTTCCGATAACCGGAAGTGGTACTTTTTCTACTTTGAATTTTTCAAAAGCCTATAACTTGAGTACTATTTCAGTTAGATAAATGAAATTTCACATGTAAGTAAAAGATCTAATTCTCTACCTTCTGTTAAATTTTGAGTAATTTCCGTTGACGGAAAGTACTAATTTACGCTATTTCCGATTTCTCAAAAACGCATCTAAATTTATAAAGTACTAATAATATTGCGCACCATTATGAACATCTTTATTCGGCGTTCGCTTGGTGTGCAATACTTTTTTCTATGAGATTCTATTTTATTTTTAAAAGTTTATGTATTTAAAATGGATTAAAAATGATAACTATATCCCGAGTTCCCATCCCCTGTTGTTTTATATAAGAATATTCGAGAAAGTTTAGGGGAGATCACTCCCGGTTTATTACATTTATCAATTCGTTTTAAATATTTATGAAAATGTGGTTTTAAAACGAATAGCAAATTTAGACTGCATGTTTTAAAAATGGGTTGATAGATGACTACTATCAAGTTAAACACTGTATTGGAAACTGGTCTAAATCCAGTCATTCAACAGTGTTCGATCTTAGTCATTGGAATGTTGGTACAACGCAATCAATCTTTGTCATTAGAATGTTGGTACAACGCAATCAATCTAGTCATTAGAATGTTGGTACATAGGGATCAATCTTAGTCATTAGAATGTTGGTGGTTAGTCTTTTACAGAAGCTGATGAATCAATCCAGTGTTTCTTTCAGATTGTTTTCTCCAAGCGGCACTTAAAACTCTCAGGAGGGGGGGGGGGGCGGTCACTGGTAAAAAAAAATATTTTTATATAAATTTGGTTCGTTTGGAATTTGAGAAGTGTTACCTTTATATTTTTTGAGGATCTAACCAGTGTTGTGGCAAAGAGCTATGGGATAAATGTGACGGGGGAAGGGGGGGGGGGGTGGAGTCAGTAAAAAAAGGGGGTCATTCATTGACAATGCCTCGTGCTCTCATGGCATTGTGAGTGAATTTCCCAAAAGTATACCCAGACTACTTTTACATGAACTACTTTTTGACCTAACGATCCATACTTTAGACTTTAGACGAAGTAGATTTCATATTTTTCTTGACCTCATCGCAACGTGAGTCAAGTACTCACGAGAGCTGGGTGGACCCTAGGACGTTCTGCTGTCCCGAGATCCGAACTCGAGGCCCTCGGGCTAGCAATCCAGAGCTCTGTCACCCTTCCCTGCCGTCCAGAACATGAGTTAAAATAAACTTGTCTCAGACTTATCTGCAATAATGTATTCATTTTTTTGTCACAGGGCTGTAGCTGGTACTACTTCTATAGAGTAGCAGAAGAGATCAGAAAATTTCTCGAGAAGCGCTTCAACATCCTCGCTATTATTTCATTTTGTGTTGGATTTAGCTTGGTAAATATTTTTAAAACAGGATCGAAAATACTAATCATTGTTTTACAACACTCGATTTTTCAAAAATGTTGACCAATTTTTATTTTATAATTAAAATGTATAAAACCATTTCTAGATAAGACCCCTTTGCAGCTTTGATTTTTTTTTTTATTTAAGCTCCGTTATTTTATACTAATAATTATACATATTTAAAGTTTTAATTTCACATTTATTATTCCAGGGCCTAGGTATCGTGATTTCAATGTTGCTCTGTTTCTTTGTGAGAAAATCAACAAGGCTTGTCGTTTCGTAGTTCATTAGCATGTGGTGTAGGCGGGAGGTTCAAGACTTCACGATAAAGGAATAAGACTTTAAGTTAACTAGTGATGAGGACAGTACTAGTTATGTCACAACTATGGTACTTTTTTAAATGCAGCTTATCGCAACACTTTATTCATTGTCATATATAGGAAAAAACTTTTTGAATACTGAAAGTAATGAAAGATATATTAGTTATTAGAAAAATTATAAAATGTGCACAATTCACCAAAAACAACACTTTTAGCTAGGACTCCACATTTAACGTTCTGTAGATTTTTTTAAAGGAACTGACTAAATATCTTATAGATATGTCTACTAGTGGGGTCATGCAGAGATACTCACTACCCATGGGACTGATATATGTATTACCTTTGGTCAGAGATCCCTTTGGGTTAGAGGTCCCTTTGGGTTAAAGATCCCTGCTCCCTTTGGTTCAGAGATCCCTTTGGGTTAGAGGTCCCTTTGGGTCAAAGATCCCTGCTCCCTTAACTTAGGGCCAGTGATACATGTGGGTTAGAGATCAATGACAACTTTGGGCAAACGAACAAAGATCTCTGCTACCCTTAAGCCAGGAATGACTGCTATCTTTGGGACAGAGATCCCCACTTTATTTAACTCAGAGATCCCTGCTCTACTTAGGTCAGAGATTCTTGAAATATATTTAGGTTAAGATCCCTGAAATATTTAAAACAGATCCCTGCTCTATTTAGGTCAGAGATTCTTGAAATATATTTAGGTTAAGATCCCTGAAATATTTAAAACAGATCCCTGCTCTATTTAGGTAAGAGATTCTTGAAATATATTTAGGTTAAGATCCCTGAAATATTTAAAACAGATCCCTGCTCTATTTAGGTCAGAGATCCGTTATATTTGGGTCAGAGATCCCTGTTATTTTAGGTCAGTGATACTTGTTAACATTAAAGCATATTTTCCCATAGAAGAGATCATAACCCCAGTTAGCTAAGTGCATAAATAGTATCAAGGAACCTTAACTTCTGTAAAAGTCGGTTCCCTATCAAAAGTCACATTTAAAAAATGGTTATCGTAAAACAAACAGAAAGCATATGGAATACCGGAAGAAAAATATATATCAAACAAAATACATTTGTCTATGTGTGAATACACTTTGGGAATTTTATCTTTTTTTTAAGGGATCGCGCATAAACGACGTCACTCCTAAAAAAAAGGGGAGGGGGGGGGGGGTCTGAAAGTTGTGATATCGGAACTTTTTGTGGCACTTTTGCTTTTTAAAAAGTAAAGTTTACCTGTTATTTCGCGTTTTTTTTTTTAAAAACTTGTAATTTGTAATGGCATTGCTCAATTAGGACCAAGCTCAGTAAATATCTCTGAAGGAATTCGACGTTTCGAAAAATAAAAACTTCAATTTTGATTTCGGGTGGGGGTTTCGGCTGAGATATGACGTCATTTTAAAGGATATCTGGCTTTTAATTACGCTTTGTAATGGGAGGGAATGGGAGGGGTAAAAATCGTCAAAAATAGCGTGACGTCGTTTATGGATGACTACTTAGTTCTAGTTTGTAAAACTATTTTTTTAAATATATAAAAACAGTATAAGCCAACTTACTTATTAAATTATGTTTAAACAGAATAATGCAATCATTACATATTTTAATGGAAATAATTTGTAAAAAAAATACTATTGCTGGATGTGTTGTTTTAGAATCTTTTAACTACACCAATTTTCGCGGATTTTTTATTAACATTAAATTCATTAATGAAAAAAATTGTTTGTGTGTGTGGATGATTTAAGTCGTCAGATATTTTTATAATATATTTTGATGTACCTCAGACTGATTTTGTAATGACCAGTAGCTTTTTTTTTTAAATGAATGCATGAACTATCCTCTATTTGTACTTAATGTAATGTATGAATAAGTATTACTGAATCATTACTATTACTGAATCATTACTATATATATTTACTATTACTATTTCTGAATTATTACTATTTCTGAATTATTACTATTTCTGAATCATGACTATTTCTGAATCATGACTATTACTGAATCATTACTAAATCTATTTCTAAATCATGATTATTACTGAATCATTACTATTACTATTACTGAATCATTACTATTTTTAAATCATTACTATTAACGAATCATTACTATTACTGAATCATTACTAGATATATTAGTGGATTGTTACTATTTCTGAATCATCACTATTAATACATTACTATTCCTGAATCATTACTATTTCTGAATCATGACTATTAATAAATCATTACTATTCCTGAATCATTACTATTATCTTCTAAGTGTATTAACTAACTAAATGTGAGCTTTAATGGGGAAAAAATAATTACGAATGAAACTTTACATGCTGTTGTTATGAAGCATCAAAAATGTTTAATCATTCAGATTTATGTATATGATGGTTTTTTTTTAATAAATAGCCAGGAAGTATAATAATATAAAAATTAGATACCAAAAATATTGAAACTTCATTTTTTTTCTTTATTGCTTAGTTGAAAATTCTGAAAAAAGATATATTAAAGGTATATTTTTAGATAATTTGCTTTCCTAATTGTTATTAATACATTAAGATTATAAAAAATAACCAAGGATTTAAAATGTACATATTTTCCGATGCTACTACTTTTTAGCAACTACTTGAGATGTGTATTAAATCCCCTCCTTCCGCTGTCTGCACTAGAAAGACTGTTGTGATGACGTCGTTGCCGTGCTTTCTTTTTTGTTTGGTCTTTAACTTTGTTTTAGAACACTAGGCAGTCATGTTTTATATATAGAATATCTAATGTTTTAAAATCTTGTATTTATACTACACGATTTTCAAAGCTTTTTTTTTGTTTGTTTATCTCTATTAAATACTCTGATATAATGTATTTCAAATAGAAAATTAAAAAATCGTAAATCTAACTAACATGTTTTCCTTTTTTTTTTTCAAATTTTTTTTAAAGACAACTTCATAATGAAGTAGCCTATTGTTGAAAAATTGTTAACACAAATACAAATTGTAATCATGAGAAATAAAATGAAATGTAAATATTTAAAATGTGACAATAGACAATGTAAATTCTAAAAGAGAAGTTGTAGACCTACTGTCAGTTGTCACTTAAGGGCCTTTTAGTCCCCCCCCCCCTTATTTGCTGTTACATTTCATAATGATAGACCCTCTGTTGTTTTGTATGTTAAACCATCATTGCAACAAGGGAACGTGCACATATTTTTATGGTCCCTCACATAAAACTATGGCCGAGCAGTAGAGCACTTGACTGCTAACCCGGGATCGAGTCCATAGGACGTCCCTGAGTCCACCCAGCTCTATTTGGTGCCTGACTCACGTTAGGGTAAGCAAAGGCTGGGCATAGTGTTGACCACGCTGTCCCCTTGCATATCGAGGAAATTGAAACGGATGAACTCTACTTCATCTGCCCCAATATGTCTTGAGTACGAACGGTAAAAGATAATACACAAAAAATCTTACATTTTTAACCACCACTCCACCATTCATAATGTTACATAACAATTTCATAAAACAATACCGAACAATAAAGAGGAATCATTAAACAGAAAACAAGAGAAATGTTAGAGGGAAAAAAGAACGTTTGAGTGTTATTGGTCTATAACACGGTTTGTACTAAACTAAATACACTATAATAAAATCATAAATGGCAATAAATACCTACCCCATTCTTTATGTTCAGCGAATAAGAACCTATGAAACTTACAACTCGGTACCACAATAACAACTTAAACCACAAGTATATACTGTTAGTGCTCTAGACAGTGGCGTAGCTAGGATTTTTGGGCCCCTATGCAAAAAGTGTTAGTGGGCCCCTCAGAGGCGTAGCGACTCTTCCCGGCGACCGGGGACAAACTTTCGATTTGCACCCCCCCCCCCCTCAGACTTTCAATTTGCAGCCCCCCCCCTCAAACTTTCGAAAAAGGGCCCCTATTTGCTTTGGGCCCCTATGCCTTGCGTACGCTAGCTTTACGGTAGCTACGCCACTGGCTCTAGAAATGTTGACAATAAAATTTAACGACCAACGCTATGGAGCCCAGAGAGCGACTCAGAATGCCACTCGGTGTTGACGACGTATTCCCTCGGCCTCCTAGATCTGCAGGAAAGATGAAAAAATCCTGCCGGGTGTTTTACAATCTCTAGTTCTGCTGGGACTATCATTGGCCGTGTCATGACGTAAACAGGCTGGGATAACTCTGGCCGCTTTGGGACAACTCTGCAGGAAGACGTCACAAAAATGGCAGTCACTCAGTATTCTAGCACCACTCATTAGTTTAAGCTAATCATAACATATAACACAACTTCAACTGTAGCACTACTCTTCAGAGGCGTAGCGACCCTTCGCGGCGCCCGAGGACAAATTTTCAATTTGCACCACCCCCCCTCAAACTATAATGCAAATATGCATCTAAAATGACATTTTAATTTGTTTTTACAACCCATTTTGGCGCCCCCTAAGGTCGGCGCACGGGGACATATGTACCCCCCTGTCCCCCATCGCTACGCCTCTGCTACACTTTATTCTTACTTACAATGTGTCCCCATCAGGAACTCCTCGAATTACGAACAATACTGACAATGAAAGATCGGCCGACGCGATAGTTCGTGACTTGGTTTGATTATTTCTGCGCGTGTGCAAACCAATCATTATGAAATGTATATTTGTCTGCCGAAACCTGTTCAATGTGTACCAAACACTAGTGTCAATTCCAGTAGCATGGGTCCTGTATCCATGGCAACTATGGGACGGCGTGGTCGGATGGTAGAGCGTACGGCTTATACCGAGCCTTGAGGTCTGATCTCAGGCTTGTGTCCTTATGCCGTCGTTGAGCCCTCTCCAGCTCTGATGGTCAGTATTGGTTAGGCCTACCTGACTCACTTTAGGGAAAGTAAATGCGGCTGAGCATGGTGCTGACCACACTATCCCTTCACATGCCTAGGTCACAGAAACAGGTGAACTCTACTCAATCTGCTCATGGACCGACAGATTAAAAAATGCAGCTTTACCATAGCAACTAAATGAGAAGTGGTCGACAATCGTTAATATTTCCTTTATATCGTATCTATATCGATATATACTAAAAAGTTTAAAAAATTAATGAACAAACGTATGTGGCCTATGCGCGTATAGGACATTACCCCTTGTTAATCACCACACACATTGGTAAACACTACCAGACATAGCCCCCACCCCCCACCCCCCACCAATGGTGATAACCCCAACCTCGAAAATAATTAGAATGTGGCATTCAACCAATAAAATGTCTGAAAGGGACAAAAAGACTAAGAAATCTATCGTATTTTGTACTTTGCCTAGGAATTCTATAGGATGCCCAACAGGGGAACCAGGAAAGTGTAGGTTGAATCTATTCCAGCCACTAGATTGACTAGTCCTAAACTACCCCCAACCTTAGCCCTAACGCTAGCCCTACCCTAACATTACCCTAAGGTTTGGGATAGGTTTAGCGGCAGGAATATTTTAGGGTCATATTGTATTTGAGAAGGGGGTAATGTCCAGCTCAATTTTTTTGTGAGAGGGTAATATGCAGTGGTGTAGTGTAGGGGGGGGGGAGGGAGAGGGGGTCCTGTCCAAAGACAATTGCTTACTTCTTTATCTCATTGTTCCACTCGCCCACGTCACGTGTCGGGTAACTCGGCAGTTTCCGGCTCTCCTCGTACACACGAGGGAGACAAAACAACGTCACACTCTTGGGCGTTTTCAGGCTACCGTCTGCTCGTCTCATATCCTCTGTTTCGTTGATATCTGGATTCCATGTTTTTGCTTTTATATTACTGCGCATGTGTTCTAATGACACACCTTTGCTGTGTTCTCTAGGGAGACTTGATTTTGACTTACGGCGCATGCTTGTATCCAGTTCGTTATGACCGAGCAATCCTAACGCCGTTTTACATTGAACTTGTCTAGTGCTGTCAGACAACTTCACAGGTGATCTACAGTTGACACAAATAATACCCCCACATTGGCAAAGTTCTCTATATAACTGTTGCTGGGTAGTAGTATCATGGGTTCCCGTTTTAGAATCGCGCAAACTCTTCCACAATTTCCGAATGGCTTCCGTTTCTGTAATAAAACAACATTCCACTTATTCATAATGCATCATCTTTTTTGTTTTATAAGGTTCTGTTCATTGGACTAATGGTAAATGTTGATACCTCTGGAGCAAACTAAACAACTATCAAACAAAAAACACTTTAAAATTAAAATAATTTTTAAATATACTTTTTTTGTCAAACAACCCTAAATAATTACTCTATAAAATATTTTGATTGTTTAACTATTAACAAACCAATGTATTGTATTTACGTTTATTTAGATCTAACAATTACGTAAGTTAAAAAGTATTGCCAATAGCCTCACAAGGCGGGATCAAGGGTGTGGACCAGACCAGGTGACACTATTTAGGGGTGACAATGTACTGAAACAAGCCTAACTCTACATCAAATATGTTAATGACAATAGCCTGACATGATCCAGGCCACACCACTATTCTGGGAATATCAAGACAACATCTCTACAGTCCAACACTATTCACCTCGCCGTTGTTTTTGTAGACGCGCCTCTCGAGCAGAAGCGTCCATGCTTGGATCCATTTGACACGTGGAAATAGCTCGTCTAAGGCTGGGCTTCGGCAATAGCTGTAGGTCCTGTGGATTTTAGTGAATTCTAGACATGCATTTGTGGTAAACAGCTCAAGAAGCATCGCTAGGGCGCGGAGGGGTCGCAATGTCAACGTATGCGCTTTTTAATATCTGGATGCGTGGTTGGGCAGGAGAGCGTATGATTGATAAATTCAAAAATCCTTAGCATAGTTGTTTTTTTTTTTGTTTTTTGTTTTGGGGGGGGGGGGGGGGGGGGGGGGGGGGGCGAGAGTTTTAAGTCCTGAGTCTGGACCCCTGGCAGATGAGACTAGGGGAGAAAACTGGAAAAACAAATAAATTCCTTGCAGGTTATTCTTGGGGTGGGCAAAGCTTATGAAAGTAAATCCAGAAAGAAAAGCAGGCTAAAGTGGGAGTAAACTGGTACTATTAGCGCATAAGATGTTGACACGAATAACACGTATTACTTAATTAGTATTACTTATACTACACGAACGGAGAAAAAGCCTAATTTTTTTTATACGTCGCTCTACTAACCCCCACCCGCGAAACATGTCGCCACAATATGTGCGCCTCCTTACACTACGGATGTGACGTCAGTTAATAACAACTTCTAAAGAACTTATATAAACAAGTTCAGCACATTAAAGATAATTTAAATCTATACTTAAAGGCAGTGAAATCAACACAAATTAATTTACCCGACTGAACTAATTAGGCTGTACGTTTTAAATAAACAAGAGGGGAAAAAACGTTATTTTCACTTAATTCGACTCCGTCTTAATAAAAATAGGAAAAAATATTAGAAATATGAAGAAACTTACAACATATGGGCTTGATATTTTGGACGCCATTTTTTTCCTGCTTGTTTTCGCGACCGAATAAAACAAGGGAAGTGTCACGAAGCAAAGAACACACACTAAACATGGGAGAGATATTGAGCGGTGTCCCGTTTGACAAATCAATTTAATTGTTTCAATAATCGGCTGGATCGATCGACCAACCTTGATACTTCGGTATTTAACTCAATGGACCGTAACGAAACGTAAAAATATAGGCCTAATGCTGTTACCAGTGGCGTAACTAGAGTGGAGCCGGGGGCGGGGGGGGGGCGTGGGGGGTGTCCAACTAGCAACAGCCTGTTGTGTGTTTTTCATGGCGAACGCATTTGCAGTTGCAGCAAGCCCAAATTATACTGATATTCATTAACACTACAGTTGGGGTAAAAACAAATAAGGGAAATATAATGAAATCATATCCTTAGATATATTGATGGGTGGGGTGAGGGTGGAGGCAGCCCAGAGTTTCTTCCAGGCATCTCTTCGGGGGGGCGAAGCCCCCCCCGAAAATTTTTTACCGCCCCCCCGAACGAAATGAAATTTATATAATTTATATAGAAAATATATACTTTTAACAGTGTCCGCCCCCCCGAAGAAAGTTTACCGCCCCCCCCCCCGAACGAAATGAAATTTATATAATTTATATAGAAAATATATACTTTTAACAGTGTCCGCCCCCCCGAAGAAAGTTTACCGCCCCCCGAAGATTTCAAGTGCCCCCCCCCCGGAGAAAAAAGTCTGGAAGAAACACTGAGGCAGCCGTCCTTGTGAGACCATTTTCAGATCATAGTCCCCCTTTTTCGAAGTTTGATGAAATAAAAAAAAAAAAAAACTTAAACCAAGTCAATTTAAAAAAAATCTTTCATAAATTACGAACTTGGAATCATCAAAAACTATATATGCCATGGCCTAACATGCCTGGTCTTTTTTAGGCCTACTGTTTTTTAGAAACGCTCGCATGCATTTTGTTCTTGTCGCGAGTACATTTGCCGGGAGCCTAAATGTCGGGCGCCCATTTGTCGGAAGCTTATACGTTGCGAGTCAACATGACTATGACGAGAGTACATTTGATGAGAGCCAGTATGTCGAGGCTTTTTTGACTGGGTCGTTTTTTTCAGGGTTGTATTGACGGGCTGTTTTGACGGTGCACAATACTTATAGGTGGTATAATTTCTATTAGCGGAGAATATCTCAAATTAAAAAAAAATGTCATTTCTAAAATTTGATATATGAGCCAGATTGGGGCCAAAATATCTTTGTTGCGGTTTAATATTTAATAGGAAAAAAAAACTCTTTACTAAAAATAATAAAAAAGGTTACGAACTTCTGATTTTATTTAACTGTAGGTCGTCCTTAAATATTTTATAAATGACGTTACACATTTTAAAGACGATTTATGAGAGCAGAGAAAATACCTTCAGTTCAGTTCTCTAACAATATTTAAGGAACGTTAAATTGTAAAATGTCCCTTTAGTTTATACACCAGCGACACATTCTATGAGCACACAGAGATTAAAATATGGGACTGGTACTGATTTTGCTCACGCCGAAATGTTTCTGGAACTTTCCTTTGACTTAATAATAAAAATTATAAATCGGCTTATATTATTATAATATATTATAAAATGTTAAAATTAGCTTAGAGACGTGCACAGTAAAAAATATTAATAATGGAAAATATTTTTTTTTATATCAGCAACAATTTGCATTGATTAAAATGCTAGTATTTGCCCGTTCGTTGGTTTCGGAATTCGTCGATTGTTTTCCGAAGCACAGCCGTGTTTCATTCATATTCATTATCAACCTTGCGCTTAGCGCTATTCACTGAATAAATTTAGATCAAGAGCAGCAGTTTAAAAACACACATTTATCAATGAATTTTGCTTCACTCATGGCAACTAGAACTAGATCTATCAGTGTGGCTTCTTTATTTGGTCGAAAAATTAAAGGGGTTATTTTAGACATAACAGGAGTTTTGAAGGAAGGAGGCTCTAATGGCGGCACTGCTGTTGCTAATTCCATAGAGGCTCTTAATCGGTAGATCTAGAATTCAAATTAATTTTCTTTTATACAATTATAATTAATAATTAATATTATTTATATAATATCTACACTACATCGGCGTTTCTTCCAGGCATCTCTTCGGGGGGGGGGGGGGGCAAAAAAAGTCTACCCCCCTCCCCAAACAAAATGGAATTTATATAGAAAATATAATTTATATACATTTAATAGTGTGTGTGTGTTCCCCCCCCCCCCCCAGAAGAAAGTCTACCGCCCCTTCTCCCCCCCCCCCCAGTAGAAAAAAGTCTGGAAGAAACATTGCTCTACACTACTACTACTGTAGTACTACACTTACATATTAAATTATATTTTATTATTTATTGTTCTATTTTTCAGGTTGCAAGATAGTGGGCTTGCTATCAGATTTTGCACTAATGAAACCACTGTCACACGAAGCACCCTGGTGGATATCCTCAGAAAGCTGGGATTTACCATTGATGAAAAGAAAGTTTTTCCCCCAATCCCTGCAATGTGCTGTATTTTGCGTGAGAGAAATTTAAGACCTCATTTACTGGTCCACCCAGGTATTACATAGAATAGTATTCACTCAGGCATAGTCATAACTGTTGTCATAACTTTAGTGTCAACACCCCAGCCCAACTATGTGTGTTGATGTATGTGTAGTGAGTAGTGCAGTTGCATCTCTGGCATGAGATGTTACTCATATAAGTTTATAGCATTATGTATTCAAATGAGTATAATTTATGATATATCTTGCCATGAGCTAAGGTTTTTGTCTTTCACATAAATTATATTGTTGAATATAGCTAGTCTGTCTTCCATGTGAAGTTTGATTCGTCAACATTTTAAAAAATAATTTTAATAAAATCTGAACAGTTTTACAGTTTCATTATACAATAAAACTTGATTTTCAGATGCGCTTCCTGATTTTGATGGCATTGACCAGACAGATCCTAACTGTGTTATTATTGGAGATGCAACACACCAGTTCTCTTATGAAAATATGAACAAAGCCTTTCAGTGTCTTATGAAGCTAGAAAAGCCAATATTGTTTGCACTGGGGAAAGGGTGCTGGTTTGAAATTTGTTTGTACTCAAAACAATTTACGCTTAAAATTAAGATTATTTAACAACAGCCAAAATAATCAACGCAATTGTTTGAAGCTTTTAAATAGCATCACCCTTAATTATTTTTAATATAACCAAATGAAACCCTCACTATTCTAAACACTAAATGAAAAATTATCATTTCTTGAGATAACCCAAATTATTTTTCTAGTCAGTTTTCTAAATTATTTTTAAGCTAAAAATTAGTAGAATCATTAGCTCTTACGATTCAATCAACAATTAAAGAATTAAATTTTTTTGTTAAAGCCATACCTTGTTGCCTGAATATTTGCAACGTATGGTATGAATCTTAAAAAAATTTTTGAAGTATAAATACTTTTTAAATTCTCAAAATGATCTTAAATCACTCTGATTTAAATAAAGTTAGACAACCCTCTACTAATTTTTTTTTTCAGAAAGTATTATCAAGAAGATGGTGAATTAGTATTAGATGTTGGGCCATTTTTGAAAGCTTTAGAAGTGAGTTTGGTTTAGTTTTTTTTTAAATTGATAAATAAGCCTTAATTTTTCATATTAGCTAATTTTGCTTTGAAAGCTCTTTCATGATGTATTTTTTGTAGTTCTAACAAAAAGTGTAAAGTGTACATTCTTTTAGATGCTTTGTTTTTTTTTGGTAATATATTTCAAGCCAATAATCTTATTTTTTACATTTTATCACTATTAGACCCATAGCTTAAAAAAAATCTGTCAATAACCATATATATATATATATATTATATATATATAAATATATGTATATTATCTCTCAACGCACTTTGGCGTACGACACATCAACAAATGAGACCATTAAATCCTGCCATTAGCTACCACTTCTGCCTCTTAGAATGTTAGACATCTCTCCTTCAACTCTCTCCACTGATCTTCTCATTTTCTCCTGCCCCCCATTCTTAGCAGATGACCCAAACATCTCCATCTCCTGTGTCTGATAACTACTGCTAATGGTTGAATAAGTGTTCTATTTTTTAACTCCTCATTTGAAATGTTTGGCCAGAAGATTCTCATCATTTGTCACAAGCAGTTGTTCTAAAAAATTCATTCTGCACAATAATCATTTGTAAAAAGCCAATTGTTCTATTGACAACTTTTAAAGTAGTTTCTAATTACATATTTGTGTTCTTGTTTTAGTTTAATTCAGGGGTCTCCAAACAACGGCCCGCGAGGCACTCTCATCCGGCCCGCGGAGATCTTTTTGTCCACAGATGTGGATGTCTAAGGTGATGTCTAAGGAACTTTGCCCAGATAAATGAAAGACATGCCGGAAGAAACTGGCCCCCGAACTGAAATTTGATAGTTAATGCGGCCCTCGGACTGAAAAGTTTGGAGACCCCTGGTTTAATTGGTTGCAGTGTGCTATTAAAAACTAAAATTGGAATAAAATTTTAACAAGTTTACAATCATTTGTTTTTTTAAGTATGCCACAGATGTAAGAGCTGAAATTGTAGGAAAACCATCTCCATCTTTTTATAAAACTGTTTTACTGGATATGGGTCTGGATCCATCTGAGGTAACTATGGTTTATTTATTTATCTTTTGTAAGACATAACATTTTAGATACATTATTGGTATAGAAATAAATAACTACTCTCATTGTATTATTTATTTTTTGTAACACATAATGTTTTTGGATTATTCCTAGTTAGAGCACTAAATAATTAACAATTCCTAGTTAGAGCACTAAATAATTAACATCGTTCTCATTGTAATAAAATATCATTATCACCATTGTCTAAAAAAACCCAACTATTTTAAACTTTTTTAGGTGGTTATGGTTGGTGATGATATCGTTGGCGATGTAGGGGGAGCTCAAAGCTGTGGCATGGCTGGTGTTTTAGTTAGAACTGGAAAATTTAGGTAATATAATTATGTTTTTGAATTATGAGAGTAAAACAACAACAAAACTTAATTTTGCTATTTTAAATTACTAAAAATTTGTCAATTTAATTGTTGAATAAATAATAAGAGATGTTTAAAAATCTACTGATTTAGTTCCTATTTCTCTTTTTTGTATACATAAAAAAAAGAAATACAAAATTAAATTAACTAACATGTCAGATGAATAAACACAATGGCAATTTATACCATAGTAAGTAAAAAAAAAATAAGAATTATGAATTATTCCTTACAGAAAACAGGATGAAAATCATCCAGATGTAAAGCCTGATGCAATAATGGACAACTTGGCACAGTTTGTTGATAAACTTTTAAGCCATGCTTTGTCATAGTAAAGATTTTACTTTGATTTGCATGTTGACTGTTTTCATCAGTATTTTTTTTGCTCAGCTATGGTTGTATATAAAATGTACTAAGTTTTTATTTATTACTTCTTGTAAGATATTTTGTTTATGTATGGATGTGGGATATTTTCTTGTAGAAAAAAAATATTTTTCTCATTGGTTTGCATTTTATATTGCAAATATTTGTGAGATTATGTTTGGTTATATAAAACCTGCACTGAATCAGGAATTTTTTCAACACTATGGAAAGTTATCAACATTTTTAATTTTTGTAGCAATCATCAATGACACTGTAGTTGTTTTTTTTTTAAGTATTAGTCTTATTTTTTTAATTCTAAAAATGGCATTAGTTGAAATACACAAACTAAAAATGTTCAGATTTTGTATTGTTTTATTTCACTGTATTGTCATTGGAGAACATTGTTACTATTTTACTTGTGAAATCATTTAAATGTTATCAACTACATATTTAGCATTTAAAATCTTAATGAAATGTTTTGTAATGAAATGTGAGTATACACATTGCTAAAAAAGTTGTAAAAATCTAGTCAATTTTCAATGAAAAAAAATTTATAAAATAAAAACTTTGAGAAATTTGTCTTTAACTTTAATTATATTTGTGAATAAATTTCTTAAATGTTTAAAAAATGAGTATATACATTGTCTGTCAAAAACTAAGTGTAAAAATGAATTATGTGATGTAATAAAAAGAGTTAACATTACTAAGCACAGCATACAATTCTAATGCTGTTGCTTCATTCTAGACTAAACACATCTCTTTTTTATCAATACAAATCAATTATTTGGTGGAAGTTTTCACCATATTTCCTTCAAATGCAACAGGCATACCGACACCATCAATGTTGGACTCCATAACACCTTGCAACCTGCCATTAAACTTCACAGGTATTGGTACATTGGTTTCACCTGTTTCAGGACTTTCCGTCATAGTTTTAAAAGCAGCAGTCAACATCCCACCATGCAGTTTTATAGGTATGGAAAGGCCTTCGTTTTTTTTCGATGCCTCACTCAGAATTTGATCAAGGCCCTGTGGGGTCATCATGAAGCCATCAAAGAAAACGGGGGTCAACATTGTTCCCTCAAATTTGGCCGGAATAACTTTAGGTTTTAAAATCTCTAGATTTTGATTGTCCGACTGAATGGTTTGCGCACTCCGCGTTTTGAATGTTTTGATTGAAGTCCTTGGAGTTCCAGGCTGTGTACTGACACTGTTCGTCTCTTTCACAGGTCTAGGTGACAGGGCTTCAAGCTCTGCAGCTTGGTCAACTTTAGAGCTTTCTTTTGGAGCAACATCTGTTAGCTCTGGGGTGGATACTGAGGATAAGTTCCCAACCAGTTTTATCTTAACAAATGAATGTACACTTTCATCCTCCTGTAATTCCTGGCCCTCTAAACTAACACCTTTCTCATTGACCATGATGCCATCAATGACAACAGAAGTTCTGATGATGTGGAAGAATTCAGTTGGTTCATGCAGTTTCCTTTTAGCAAATTCAACAAAGGAGATGCTCTCTACCTCTAGAAAATGTTAAGACGCATTAGCAAAACATATTTTAGATGATTGGCAGAAGTGTCTTATAAATTTAACACCAATATAAATGCATTTATTTAAGATGGTTACAATTGGATTCTTGCCCCTTTACCAATACTGTTTCTTCTATTTTATTGGTTCAGTTAAAGTAATAGAGAATAATTTTGCCAAGGTTGGCTGTTGCTATTGTGATCTAGTGAGAAATAAGATTAAACCAATAACTGTTTCATCTAAAACTAGTGGAACTCTCAGAAGGCTAGGCCTCAAGCACCAGCCATTTTTAAACCAACAGTTGTGAATTGAAATCTCACTCTGTAATCTTAAAAATGGGGATTAGTTGGTAATGGTAGCTTAATTAACTGATCAAGCAGAGATAATTCTCAAGAGAAAATTCATCTCTTCTCCAAATCTATAAGACTGGTAACAGAAGGAAAGCACTTACCATACTCATATCTCCTATGAGCAGAAATGTGTGACCATAATAATGTAAATCAAGTAAATGGTCTAAAATTTTCAGTTTGAGTAGTAAATCGACTGTGTTAGTTGTATTTTTTATTTTTTTTTAAATAAAAGTAAAAGGTTAAAACTTTTTTTTCTTAAACTGTACAACTATCATACCTAGCAGTGAAAGAAATATTTACAAACTAGGTGACCAATGAAATAATTTGTGAACAAAAAGAATTTAAAAAAACAACATCCACAGTAAAATTCATACCCTGCTTTAATTTATCACACAAAATCTAATGTTAACAAAGATAAGTACAGAAATGAAAGATTAATTATTAATAATTGGTGAATACTTACTCGTTAATACATTCATTCACACACACTTATTACATCAACATTTTATTTCATTTATAGGGGAACTGATTTTTTTTTATATTTAAAACAATTCTGCTTAGTGCAATAAAGCAATACTTGTATATAGGGTGTCTGTTTTAGTAATGTTATTTACCAACCCTCAGAAACATGAATACTATGTTTAAATATTTATCCAAAATAAGTGAGCATTTAAATTTTTTCTTTTAAATTGCCTTAAAATCATCACTATAGTTTTTGTATTGGGGAATAAAAACTGCATTAAAAACCATTTAAGTAAAAAAATTAAACAACTGTGAAACAAAAGGTAAAGATAAAAACATGAAATCTTAATAATTACCAGGCCCAGGTTCACCAGCCATTACAGACAAATTTAAAGCTGTTTATAGAAGGTAAATAAGTTTTTATTTACAAAATTGTTACACCAAAATTATTTGTTATATTCAGTATTATATCATCTTAGATTTTTAGATTGTTAACCAATTTTATTTTTTAAAATTTCAACTCAAGTTTGTAATTTAAATTCTTAAATTTATATCAGTGACCAAATTCTATTTAGCTTAATATCAAACATTAGCTAACATATTTCTGAATTGCTATGCTAAAGCGTTTTTTATCTATCTTAGCATGCAACAAGCTAACATTTTCACAATGTACTACAAAAATTATACCCACAAACCATTACATAGGATAAAACAATTAAAAAACTTTTTAAACCATCACTTGCAATACATTTTGACAAAAAAAGTTTGCATATTTAAGCTATTGTAATAATTTTTAACATCAGAAATTAAATAATTTAGTTTCGGTGTGTAATGTATACATGTTATTTAATTATTTAATTACAAATTCAACTGAATACTCTTCTATTAATTTGTATAGACGATTGGTTTATTGATAAATCAGAAAAGCTGCAGCAGCATGCTCTTATGCCATGGAAGAAGACATCATAAACTCAAAGGACTGACCCTATGTAGAAAATTAAAAAGATGTAGATATACTGTCTTTAATTAAATGTACTAAGCATTTGTGAACGGCTGTTTAAAATCTACACAGTCCCAAATGTTACTTTGATTTTTCCAGAATCTATTGCTAGTAGTAAAGTGTTTTTATTAAAATTTATTTATATTTTACAAATGAGTTAAAAGAATCTGTAATGCAGTTTGATTGAACCCCCAACATATTATTTCAGTGCACGCACAAAAAATAAGCTTAAGTTGTTTATATTTTTACAAGTGTTTGAAAAATTATAAATCAATTTGAAAAACCTAGGAAATTTACTGCAACTAACCACTGTAGTATTTATTTGAGGAAATACTACTCAATAATTATTTCACAAAGTAAAAAACAAGTTCAGAACTATCAAAAGGAATAAACTTAACATTAGATATATGATATTATTCATAGATAAAATATAATTCAATAATGGAGTATTAGTAAAAAAATTACCCAGATCAATCAAAGAGATTCATAAAACACAAATTCTAGTCAACAATAAGCTAATCCACTTTAATAGTACGCTTTTGCAGTTCTACTATTATGTGAGATGTGTATTTATGCATTACAATATCCTAAGTGTCTACACGCTTTTTAACAATTTTTTTCTACAGTTAAAAATGTAATCACTTAATATTTTTAGATATTAAATTTGTGAGGGTAAACTAAACACACCGATTACAAAAATGTTTTAATTAAAACTTGTTAAATACAAGAAATACTTTTAAAATACTAAAATAGAAAATTAGATCTAATTACTGGGATATGCACGAATAGCTTCATCCATTGTTTTAGCAACAAATGCCACATTTTTGGAGGTAAGTCCACACATACTGATGCGACCACTGCTTAACAAAAAAATGTTCTTGCTTTTCAAGTATTCCACTTGTTTCTCTAAATGAGGAAATGGAAACAAGAAGCAATAGATTAGAGCAAAACACTTAATCAACAAACTTTCTTTTTCTGGCATGCTGTAGTAGAGAGCTAACCTGTTAGTCCAGTGTAGCTGAACATTCCAATTTGCTTGGTGATGTGGTCCCAGTTGCCAGGTGTCCCAAGCTTCTTCAGGTTATCTAACAGCTCTTGACGCATTTTTTTTATCCTGCTGGCCATGGTCACAATCTGGCCTTTCCTAAAATGTGATTTATTATACATTTAATGCAACTGTCAATTTAGCTATAACACAACATAACCAAAAATAAGCTATGAAGCTATGATGTGCTTCTATTCTAAACCACATTAAACTGAGAGATGACACTATTACTAGCAACATAACAAGTGGAATTAGATGGGGCTTAAAAGAAGATAGTGCTTAAGTTATGTTTCCTTTGGATCTATAAGTCAGTGAATCAGAAAACCAGCCAGAAATTTCACTACATCCAAAAGAAAAAAAAAAGAATTTAAAAAAAAAAATAATTTAAACGTTGGTTTGACACCCATCCAAACTATAACAAGGATGACACCTACTACAAGCTAACAGGCCAGGATCAACAATAATTTTCAGACTAAGAGTGGGCCACAATAGAATGCCGCAATTCATGTTTCACAATATAAAAGTTGGTCACAAAACTGTTCATGTCAAACTTAATGGAATTGTGTTGTAAATACAATGTTATGTGCCTTAATTTACAGGCATCCAGACACTCAAGGGATAACGAAGATTCAAACCTTACTTGTTATCTAATTATGCTCTCCATCATTTGACTCTCTCACCACAGATGTAGAAAGTGTATTTTAACTAAAACATGAAATGCAGTGTAGTACTTAAGGCAACCATGTATCTTTTGAATTCCAATGGAATTCCACATAGGACAAGAGGCGTTGCTTCATATTTTAAGAGTAAAAAAATCTTGAACTTTGTTAAAATTTTAAGTATCTGCCTCAAACATGTCCTAATTTCTAAATAAATACACTCAAAGAATGAATGTCCAGCACGATTTTCTTATCAACATACAACAGAGACCTACCACTCTTCATAGTAAGTGCTGTTGTTTAGAACTGTAGCCACAATGCGTCCACCGTGGCAGGGTGGATTTGACCACATGATACGAATCTGGATCTCCATTTGACTCCTGATCTCTGCCAACTTACTAGGATCTTTAGTAACCACTACAAGGTTGCCAATTCTTTCATCTAAGAAAAAAAAAAGGAGAAACTTTTAAGATGAAATATTTTTTATGCACTTGTGAACAGCTGGAAGACAATTCATTAGCATTTATCAAACCTCTCCTAGCCTCTTTGCAACATCAATTTAGAAACTTATTTTTTAGATATTGAAAGCTTGAGTAAAAGATTGAAATGGAATTCATTTATTACTTTGTTAAACAGTCTGAATTTGTAAGATCTTCACTGAGTACTTACTGTATAGCCCAAAGTTTTTAGAGAAAGACTGTGCCACAAACAAATCTATGTTCTGATCAGCAAAGAAACGAGATGCCCAACCATCTTCATCTAAGTTTCCACTGGCAAATCCTTGATATGCGCAATCCAAAAAGACAAATAGTTTCTTTTCCTAAATATTGAAAAATAAATAATTTTATTTATCCAACCTAATAATGGTTCTTTTTACTTAAATCAGGTGAGAGTTAATATAATTTTAGACAAGGCAAGGGCAGATACTCATGTTTAGTACATTGCAAATCTGAGCTATTTTGGTCCACTGCTCTTTAGTAGGGTCAACGCCGGTGGGGTTGTGAGCCACACCATGAAGGATAATCACAGAGTTTTCAGGTGCATTCTGGAAACAAAAGATAGAAAAAGAAAAGATTATAAATAAATTTAAAATTGTTAAGTTTCTCTTTAGACCTAGCGATCCATATAGCAGATGAGGTGGAGTAAATGTGTTTCTTGACCTGGGCATATGAAGGGATAGTGTGGTCACCAATATGCCTTTCCTTTCCCAAACGTAAGTGAGGTACCCATCAGAGCTGGGTGAAGTGATGAATGTCCTACAATCACAAGTCCAAACCAAGATATGAACTCAAGACCTTCGGGATAGCAGCCAAGTGCTCTTTCATTCAACCATGCCTTCCCATAAATTGGATATTTGCTAAATTAAAATTTTTTGCAACTATCATAAACAGTTAATTTTTGAAAATGTTCCTACGGAAAGATCTTCACACATTCCGCTGAAGTTAAGGCCTCTTGTCTCGCTATCCCAGTAGCGGTAAGTTCTAACATCTGAAAATCCAGCACCCTTGAATACTCCATTATGGTTCTCTATATAAAGATAAGACACAGATTTCCAAGGTTACAATTTTTGAAAATTTTACTCAAAAAGCTAAATTGAATTACATCTCACTCTAATCTAGACATTTTTTCAAGTAAATAAAAATACCATACAATCATAAAAATGTTACTAGCAGGACTTATTCTAATATGCTTACCCCAAGTGGGATCTGAGACATATACAACATCAAAATTCAGCACATTTTTTAAAAAGCTTGCTCCAAGTTTTAAAGCACCTGTTCCTCCTAAAGCTTGGAAACTTTCTACCTGTTTTTTTTATAAATACACACAAATATTATTTTATTTGAATTGCCAAACAAAGTGAAAAAAAAGGTAAAACTTTGATTAGAGTTTTAAAAGTTTAAATTTACTTACCCTATTTTCAGCTATAACTTTGTGACTAGGACCCAATAAAAGTCGAGTAGCAGCCTGACGAAAATCTGGTAATCCTGCCACTGGTAAGTACTCATGGTTCAATGTTTTATCATTTGCCATCTGTAGCTCTGCTGTCTGAACAACTGGAAGAACCCATGGTTTGCCTTCTTCTGTCCTATATGCTTTAAAAAACAGAGTTGAAAGCGTGAGATAAAATAATGTTACTTAAAATGACAAAAGCTTCCTACTTTAATAGAAGGCTACTACCTTGACCAGATGGGCCATACAGTAAATGAAGGAGTTTACTGGCATCACAGCTAGTAACAAATTGATGGGTAATGTAGTGTTACGGTTTGTCACAGGCTGCTCCTGGGAGCTAATAGTTACATTACTACATAAGTGCTAGCTGCTACCTTAGCCTTAAGTTTTGGTTTAGTAATTGATTGTAAAAATAAAGTTCTCTTTTGGAACTTATGGTCCATGAGACAAGTAAAGTGAAGAGGTAATGTGAGTCAGTTTGGCTACCCATCAGAGTTGTTTTGACTCAGGGACACTCTACTGACTTGAACCTGGATTCAAACTTAAGACTTTTGGGTTAGCAATTTGTATTCTTTACTATTTGACATGGCAGTAATTGAATGTAATAGCCACCATAATTTTAGAGTCAGGGGCTCTTTAAACAACATGAAGGTGCCACAGTGCTTAAGGGGGAGTTCAGAATGCTCCAGACTGCCTGGATGCCAGAGGCTGACCTTGGTACAGCTTGATTGTTGCATCAAGATAATATTATCAATAGGCCAATGTGCTTTTATTTTTATAACTGGAACAAAATATTTAGATATAGAATCTAGATTCTTGATCTAGATTCTATTACTAATTGTTTAAGAAAATATCCATGTGCGTTCAACATTTATTTAGAAGTTAATAATATAGATTAAATAGGCCTATACCTAGATAAAAAAGATATAATAAATAGGCCATAGATAGTAGAAAGAGTTAATGTCATGAGTTCCATTTGCTGTGCCATTCATCAGGAATGAATCTTTCTAAGTTTCTAGTCAGTAGATCTAGACTAGATCTAGTAGTAGATCTATATAGATCTAGATCTAGTATATAATATATAAAGTACATTTTCAAAACTAACCATTCTAGAATATTTTAGATCAGGGGTCTCCAAACTACGGCCCGCGGGCCGGAGGTCCTCTCATCGGGCCCGCGGAGATCTTTTTGTCCACGGAAAAAAACGTGTGTTGGTGATGGCTGAGGAACATTGCCCAGAAAAATCAAAGACATGCCTGGAAGATACTGGCCCCGAACTGAAATTTTCAGTTAATGCGGCCCTCGGACTGAAAAGTTTGGAGACCCCTGTTTTAGATGATCTAAGAGGACACTTACTTAGATCTAGTACTTAGTCTAAGGTTATTCTAAAATCAAAATCTAGTTTAGATCTAGATCTAGATACAGATAGATCTACAAATCTAGATCCTAGATCCAGAGTGAGTTTAGAATCTAGCTGATCTAGACTCTAGATCTAGTCTAGAATCTAGATCTAATTCAGTAAATTCTAGAAAAAATCTTTTCAAGTCCTCAGAATCACAGAATGTCAGAATCAGATTGAATCTCTTACCTCCGACTCCTAGGTTAACTTTATTTGGGTCTGTTGACTCGGTAAACAGTTTTGTAAGTTGAAATACTTGAATGGGAGGGGCGTTCTGAACATCTTTAAAAACTGAATCGGACATTATTGTTAATTATAAGCAGGCAAATAAGGCCGAATTGCACAAATCTACAGACTGATCAACAATCTTGTTGGTAACAAGTACCTAAGTATGGTGGGCTAGATATAATGCGAAAGGACAAAGTTGAAGGTCGTGACCTTACCCCGGCTATCCCCTCCCCCTTCCTTTAAAGTGCTGTGCTGTGACAGTGATTAAAATTAAGATGTAAAATACAGTAAAAGGTAGGCCCATAAGTTTTTTTTTTTTTAAACAATGTGTGTGTAGATAGACTATATACAATTAAAATTATATATAAAGATCTATATAGCTGCTGTTAAATACCCATATTTTTGTTTTACTATGCAGACAGTGGTGTGAATTTTTTTTTTTATTATAAAAAAAACTCTATTTGGACAGAAAGAAAATGTTTGTTTAGTGTATTTACTTGTAAACAAAACAGTGACCCCAGCATGTGACATTGACATGTGTGATGACGTAGGCCTATCTAATCTCAACAAACGTTAACTAAACATACACAAGATTTGATTTCATGCATCAGTCTGTTTTAGCATAGATTATGTCTAAATTCTAATAACTGACGTAGCCTATTACAATTTAAAATTATGCATGTATCTGCAATGGTTTAATTAAAATAACTTAAATTTAAAACTCATACATTTTATGGCTCTTTACCTAATGGGGGAGGGGGGGGGTGGGGGTGGACGGGTAGTGGATATTGAACATTTTTGGTGTTATTTGGGGACCCGGATTGGCTGCTTTTTGTGGCTGTGACGATAAGTACGATGGCACTCTTTTTAAAATTACGCTAAATAAACGAGAGTGATTGGTTACTTTTATAACGATTTACTACTAGATCTAGCTTACACACTTTCATTTTGCAAATATTTATAGTATTGTTGCTGCCATTAGTCATATAGTAAATTGAATATGGATAAACTGATAAACTTAATGGACTGGTGCCCGTAGACCTAAAATTATAGGAAATTTAGTTGGGGGCAGTGTTTCTTCCAGGCTTTTTTCTTCGGGGGGGGGGGGGGGCGGACACTGTATAAATTTCATTTCGTTCGGGGGGGGGGGGGCGGTAAAAAAATTTCGGGGGGGGGGGGGGCACTCGGAATATTCGGTGGAGGAGGGGCGGACTAAATATTTCCGGGGGGGGGGGGGGCAGACACTGTTAAAAGTATATATTTTCTATATAAATTCCATTTCGTTCGGGGGGGGGGGGCGGAGCCCTCCCGAAGAGATGCCTGGAAGAAACTCTGCGCTCATAGGGGCAGTAGGCAGGGGGGTTAGGGGGGTCATAACCCCCCCCCCCCCCCATAGACCCCTCGGTATATAGAAAAAGTATGAGGGGGGTGCAAATTGAAAGTTTGAGGGGGGGGGGGTGCAAATCGAAAGTTTGAGGGGGGGTGCAAATCGAAAGTTTGAGGGGGGGGGTGCAAATCGAAAGTTTGTCCCCCCCCTTGAGACGATCCTGGCTACGCCACTGATAGGGGGAGTGCTTCCCCCCCTCCCCCCTTCCCAAGAGATGCCTGGAAGAAATTCTGGATACATCTAATAAATAAGTATCATAAAATTAACTTTATCATATAGGCCAATATAGGCCTAGTCTGCGGCCTAGTCAAATAGATCTATAATCTAGATTCTTCTCTATGACTATATCTAGCATAGATTCTATATCTAGATCTCGTTTTTAACTTCTTAACAGTCAATAACGATGATGTTATAAAATTCAATAGTTTTCCTTAAATAATTAAGGCTTAAATTATAGATAGGCCCCTAATACATTTTAAAATTTAAATAGATCTAGATTCTAGAGATCTAGTTCTATTTTCAACGTTGATAAATTGGATTGACTCATTAAACTGTTAACAGATACACAATTCGCCTTTTAAAGTTAAACTTTTTAATTTCAAGGCATTGTTTTGTCTTCTGTTCCGTGTATCAGTGTTGTATCTTGTCAGTTTTGTTTGGGGAATAAAAGTTTGACTTCTGGGTTATAGAAGAATAAATCGGTAAGCATTGTTGATTCTTAAAAATTAGGAGAGAAATCAACACTGTTGTGTTGCATTTTGTAAATATATCATTCGAACTGTTCGCCACTTTCTTATAGATCTCTAGATCTAGAAAAAGATAATCTAGAATCTAGGTCGGGTCGAGATATCTTCTCTCAGGTCTCTCTGACTTGACTGTGTCAGTCAGAGTCTCTGTCTACTCTACTCTTTCTAGACTAGTCTAGACTCTAGAGATAGAGAGAAGAGATCTCGAGACGCTACTCTAGACTATGGACTAGTCTCTATAAAATTAAAAATGCATTTTCTAGTTCTATTAAAATTTAGAAATAAGTCAGCTGGCATCGCAGCAATCAATTCACAGTATTTCACAGTGGGCAATAATAAAATCTAAAATCTAGATCTAGATTTCAAGATCTAATCTAATCTACTTCTAGATCTAGATCTAGGCCTTGTTGATCTAATGTTAACTCTAGCTAGATTCTAGATCTATTCTATTTCTATTCTATAGGTCATCCATAAATGACGTCACGCTTTTTTTGACGATTTTACCCCCCCCCCCCCTCCCCTCCATCACACGTCATCACAAAAAGCCAGACACCCCCCTAAAATGACGTCACACCTCAGCCTACAACCCCCCCCCCCCCTTAAAATTGCAGTTGAATTTTTTTAAACAGCTATATTTTTCCAAAATCTTGTCTGAACTCTGTCAAAATAGAGTATTTTAATCAATTGTTATTACAATTTATTAAAACAGTTTTCTAAAACGCAAAATGTCTAAAATTCGTTTTCTAACATTGCTTTTTTATAATGCAAAAGTGTGACGTCGCACCATCTGAACCCCCCTCATCACACACCATCACAAAATTGTGGACCCCCCTACGAGTGTGACGTCATTTATGGACGACCCCCTACTGACTATACTTAGACTATACTAACCACAACAGATCAGATGCAAAGAAGTAAAGTTAGATCTAGATTAGTAGATTTTCTAGCTAAGCTATCTAATCTAGAATCTAGATGTAAATTTAAAAGTACTGAAAGCTTAAATGAAGTTAAAAGTAGTAGGATGCAAATAGGCTAAATAGCAAAATTATATTTCGGAAAACTATAAATGACTGCCTTAACAAACAAAAAACAATTTCACTAGGATTAGCTACTAGCTAGGACCTAGGCCCATTATTTAATATTATGAGGTCTATGGCTATTCAATTTCAATTTTAGAAGACCTGGCCTATTTTATACTTAACCTTATTTTTTAGTACTTTTACTTTGTACTAGTAATAGTACACTAACACTTAACTTAAACATTAACACTACTTAACATTACTCACTACACTAACTACTAAACTACTAATAGCAACAATCAACTTATCAATCATCATCAATCGATACTCAACATGAGTCAATAAGCCTGACTGTTAATGATGCATATATGCACTAATTAAAATAAGGGCCTAGAGGCCTAGGGCTTATTTGCTCAATAAATATAATTGTTATAGGTATGTTTATATATTGTTATAAGTATATAGGCTATATGATCAAGTGAAATAGATCTAGCTAGACTACATTAGCAATTTAATAGCATATGATTCATTAATTTTTATGGCAATATTTAATACATTAATTTATAACTTGGCCCAGACATAGAAATAATTTTTTTTTCATTAGGCCTAATACAAATTTAATTTTAGCCATTGGATTCAAGGACATTCACAAGAACAAACTGCATTGCAGATAATTTAGAATGTTTATAAAAAATGTGGTCCCCTATTTACAAATTATGTAATTCATACTCATACGCTACCTACATTTAGTTTTGGTGTTTTACTTTTTTAGTTTTTTTATATCAGTTTTTTTTTTCAGTTGAGTGTTTTAGCATCAATAACTAACAGTATTGAATTAGTTAATTTCTCCATGGTGCTAAAAGAGGGGTTAATATTTCTTATTGGTCTTGTTGCAATAAAGTTTGCTAAATGGGATACTCCTTTAAAGAGCAAGGTCAAGTTACCTTGCCTAAGTCCTTATTTGCTATGGTGCAATAACATTCAACAAGAACTAATCAGGATGTTCTCTTTAAAGCCAAATCAAGTCACTTTAGACAAGTTGTTTTAAATAAAAATATCTCAGAACAATTAAATCTCTATTTATTTAGGGTGAATTTTCAGGTTGTTAGACCACTTACTTGGATTGTTTATTCATACCTTGACACAATTATAGAACATCTATTTGTTATCTCTTGCATGAAATTTTTTTTTTTAGGAAAAATGGATTTTTATTTTACTCCATTTTTATTATTATTGTTCTAGTAGTTTCTTGTGTAACAAAGCGGTGTCCAAACATGTCACTAGGATTTTTTTGACAATATATATATACCACCCCCTTTCCCATCGTTATAAAAAGAGAAATCACCCTGATCTCTTAACTAATAATTTCAATAATTTCACGACCCCTCATATTTCTGTTTTGTGAAACAGCCATAGCTGTCTGAAATATTAATTGAGCTTCTTCATTTTTTACAAAACGTCTTTTAAAATAAAATAAAATAACTTCAGAAAATTCAATTTATAAAGATTTTTAAATTGTCAAAGAAAATTCTCTTTTTCTGAACCAATTTTCCATCCCTCTCTTTCCAACCGGCCCCTTCCCCACCTCACATGGAGTGTGACGTCATTTATGGATGAACCCCAAAGTAGGAAAACATTTCTGAAACGTAGTTTAGAAAGTGAAAGACAAGCATACTTTAAAATCGTTTCCAAAACTTCAAATTGGGATACCATAACATATATTAAAAGTAAGCTTGTTTTTTATTGGCCTTCAACATAAAAAAAATATATTTTGTAGGAGAAACAAGTAAGGGAGGGGGGGGGGGGGGAGAGAACCTGCTTTTTCAACAACATCACACAAAAAAAATACTAACCCAAAACCCAACACTGTATTTGTTTCAGTGGCGTAGCCAGGAGCGTCTCAAGGGGGGTGGGGTTCCAATTTTTACCCGGGGACAAGCTTTCAATTTGCACCCCCCTCAGACTTTTGATTTGCACCCCCCCCCCTCATACTTTATATATATATATATATATATACCGAGGGGTCTATGGGGGGGGGGGTTATGACCCCCCCCCCCCTGCTCTACGCCACTGATTTGTTTCATTTATCTCTGTCACGATAAAGTGTAAAACTCGCGTACTTTACTTTTTCCCCTTCTCACTTGTTTCATTAACTCGTGACGTCTTTCAATGACGACTAGCTTCACATTTTCTTTAATTAGGGCCATGTTCAAATTGGGACGAAGTTGTAACTTTTTTTTTCTTCTGAAAATCATCTCCTTTAGTAAATGTCGACTTCACTCACCATGGCTAATTTGATATTTTCTATCAACTCTAAATATTCATGACACTAATAAGTGACTATGAATACTATTAGAATAATACTTTCGGTTAAAATAGTCGGATTTCAAGGGTGTCCTTGTGGACACACCCCTCCCCGATTGTTTAGGGGAAAAAAATGGGAGGACGCACATTAACAAATAGTTTTCTTGTTTGTAGTTGTTATATAATATAAGTCGCTTTGTTCTTAATATTCTGCTTATGGGTTTAGCCAACAACTCGTTATCGGCGATAGTGGTTATATGTGAATATTCATAGACCTTTTTAATAAAATAGGTACCCTTTTACATCTTTAAGTTAAGCGATAGTTTTAACAGGAAAGGATTTGTTTATCTTAAAGGTTTCCGCCGTACTATTACCCCCCCCCCCCCATGTGACGGCATAACACAACACATAGACGCTTTCTGTTTTGAAATAAGGGAAAACACTTGTCCGTTAGTCTATTTCAACAGTTACCGTGAATAGTCAGTAACTGGCTATCAGTCTATCCATTGGTGCCAGTATTCAAGCTAATCTGTTGCTGGGTAGCAGCAACCAAGCTAGCTGTGTAGCATAATCAGTTAACCACGGCAGTAAATAATCTCTCTATAACAACAGCGGGGGTTCATTTTTTTTTTAACTTCCTATTTATCTCTTAGTTCGGCAATCATTTCCGCTATCTGACGCCGTAGCCCACATATTTGAGGAAGGTCATAATAAGCCAATACAACGCTAGTGTAAATCTACTCATCCTTTCGCGGTGAGATAGCGTTGTTGAAGTGGCGCGCAATCAACAAGCGGTTCTCGGCGGACTTGGACCAGTAAGACGCTCAAGTAGTCAATGGAGAGCTTAATTAGTTTTCTATCATTACGTTCTCATGTGATGAACACATGGGAGTGAGGGAGGGGGGTATCTTTCATTTTTAACTGAGTAATGTCTGAATTAAGTGTTGGGCTACTTGCCTTGTTATATACAAACTAGCCCCCCCCCCCTTCCCCTAACCCTGACCCTACAACCCCCCCCCCCCCCCCCCCCCCCCCGTGAAAGCAGCCTCCTCTTAGTTACCTCCTGTAAGTTTAAAATCGTTTCAAACTAAATTATCTGCCCCTAATAGCCGTCACTAAACCCGGCTCTACTATTTGTAAACATTTAATTTAGCGTGACCACAACTCACCAGACCATGTGGGGGGTGGGGTGGTAGTGATAGTGATAGAGAGAAAGAGATGGGACTGTAAGGAGGCGCTTGCAGCTTGTTTTCTAAGGTCTCCCAGAAGATAATTATATATATAGATAGTGAGATGAGTCGTGTTCTCCCCCCCCCCCCCATACTCACCACTCGGACAGTTATTGTGAATCTCATCAAAGACACGCCCATTATCAAGTTTAACAAGGCATATTTATAACCTGCATTGAAATCTGTGTCGTATTCTAGTGAGCTTTTGAATTAAAAAAAGAGATGCATGTTGCTACACATGTCAAATTATACTCAGTGGTAAAATTTAATAAGGTTCTTCCCTCCTTCCTCCCTCCCTCCTTTTACCGTCCCAAAACTTAAATACTGTAGGCCTAGATATGGCTACTTTTCGAAGAGCCTAATGGAAACAGCAGCCTACTTTACTTGGGCGCATAATATTACAATTCTGAAACAGAAAGTTTAATATTAAAACGAAATGGTTTTGTGATATTATCTATGATTTCTGTGACTGATAGCCGCTTGTCAATAATCTACTAAAGTACCGTGCAACAGCAGGTCCCCCTTCACAGCACTGAGTAGAACCGTGCGCATTCGATGTGCAAATACCTAGCGTTGTGGTTCTACCCCTTCCACAGTACTCTGACTTTAAAAAAAAAATCCATGTACACGTATAGGCTACTGGTTTCCTTCTATCTGGTGGAATAAAGACGTTACTACAAATGACAACAAGCCTTTTTTCCTGTACGGCCGCCCTAGTTGGAGAGTAACTAGGAGTTTCTCTTTTGTTTGCATACCCTCCTGTGTCAGTTAGAAAAAAAATAATGTATAAGTCGCATGTAAAGGTCTTGGATATTTCATCAGTATATTAAGTCACATGTATGGGCATGGATTAAATCACTATACAATAGTCGTGGATAAGACACACGTAGAGGTAGTGGACCCAAGCAGTACTTTGCTATTTGTAACAGCGATTAGAGGGGTTGTAGAGGGTCCATTTATCACGTGTCCGATAAATGTAGACTGAAGCGCTTTTCTCTTGATAAACACACTGAAGAAATAAACGGTTCTATATTTACTTAATAGCATCTAGGCTCTAATAGATTAGCCATACCCTCAGATTTGTATTGTTGGTGTCTCAGATACCGATGATCCAACCCTTGGGGTTAAGGCTAGTGTTAGCAGTAGTTAAGGCGATGGCTAATATTGGGTTAATGGTCAGCTTTGGGTTTTGAAGTATTGGCAATACCAAAATAAATACACGAAGTGCTGCTTTTATCTCCGTTATTGCTGAAACGGTTAGTGTGTACGACTATCGTATAGCTGTTAGGGTTAGTATAGGCCTGTCGCATAGCTGTTAGGGTTAGTATAGGCCTGTCGCATAGCTGTTAGGGTTGGTATAGGCCTATCGTATAGCTGTTAGGGTTAGTATAGGCCTGTCGCATAGATGTTAGGGTTGGTATAGGCCTGTCGCATAGCTGTTAGGGTTAGTGTAGGACTATCGTATAGCTGTTAGGGTTAGTATAGGACTATCGTATAGCTGTTAGGGTTGATATAGGCCTGTCGCATAGCTGTTAGGGTTAGTGTAGGACTATCGTATAGATGTTAGGGTGGTATAGGCCTGTCGCATAGCTGTTAGGGTTAGAATAGGACTATCGTATAGCTGTTAAGGTTAGTGTAGGCCTATCATATAGCTGTTAGGGTTAGTGTATGCCTATCATATAGCTGTTAGGGTTAGTGTAGGCCTATCATATAGCTGTTAGGGTTGGTGTAGGCCTATCGTATAGCTGTTAGGGTTAGTGTAGGCCTAGCATATAGCTGTTAGGGTTAGTGTAGGCCTATCGTATAGCTGTTAGGGTTAGTATAGGTCTATAGTATAACTGTTAGGGTTAGTGTATCGATACTAGCAACAACTAACGTCTATGTAGGCGTGTATCTGATTATTTCGTGCTATACTGTTCATAGTAGTAACGTAAAGATTCATCTTTCGACCTAGTGATCCATTGGGCAGATGAATTAGAGTTCATATGCTTCTTGACCGCTGCATATGAATGGATAATGTATACTATTCATAATATTATTTTATAAATGCTGCGGTAATTGTACTCAAAGCAAACTGTTTATGTGATGCTTGTGCTTTGAGATTGAGAATGTTGAGATTAGCCCCGCCTCCAATGTGTTGCTGTAGTTCCGTCATTAGTTTAACCACGTGACCGCTAATAGACCGCCTCATACAAACTTATAACCCTTTGCTACTTTACTGCACTGGGACGTGATGTGAAATACATTTTTTTTGTAAAATCGCCGACGCAATGAATGTATTGTAGTAGTATGTAGATAGGGCTGTCTATTACGTACTGTGTAGTCCTTTCTTGTTGTAGGTAAACTCTATCGCTGCGTTTTTGGTTAGGCCTAATGGTTTCGTTTCAATGTGTTTTCTTACGAAAGGAAATTGGTTTAAACAGAAAAAAAAAATTACCAAGTGAATTTTTAAGATTGTTTTAACCAAGGAAGGCTATTAAAATAAGTGGTAAAACACAAAGGGGAATAACTCTAAGTTAAAGCCATGCATTAACGCCATATCTAATTACTTAGTGAGAATGTTGTAGTATGTTACATTTCAATAAAAAGCCGCGTCGTGTTGTTCTATCTGAGATAGGCCACCGTAAAGACACAGGGCTACAATTAGGTATCCTCATTGGCTTTACCGTTTCCTACACGTATGTGAACAAGGCTAACGGAGGAATGAACCTACCAGGAAGCGGGGTGTGAGGGGGTGGTTTAAAGTTTAACGATCAAGTGCTCTACCAACAAATCGCCCAGCCGTCTCTTCCCCTCTCCCGTAGATAAGTATAACGCTTCGTATACCCCCGCCTTCTAGGGCAGGTCAAGGCGATACTAGTATCATTGTTAGTAAGGGCGGGGCAGAGGGAGTGGGAGGTGAGTAAGCAGGGACATAGCCGGTACCTACTTAACCTAGCGTGGCCAGACCTCAGGTGCAAATCTGTGGAGTGAGTACAGGCTAAGCTTTAGCACCTGGATGGCTTTTTGAACTTTCACTTAGTGTTGTGCTCAGATAACGCCCTGACACAGTGTGGTATGTGGTTCGCCATTCTTGTACAGTGCTGTTTCCTAATAGTGCTGTACTTTACCATTCTTATACAGTGTTGTTTCCTATAAGTGCTGTATCACACCATTCTCATACAGTGTTGTTTCCTATTAGTGCTGTACTTTACCATTCTTATACAGTGCTGTTTCCTGTTAGTGCTGTATCACATCATTCTTATACAGTGTTGTTTCCTATTAGTGCTGTACTTTACCATTCTTATACAGTGCTGTTTCCTAAAAGTGCTGTACTTTACCATTCTTATACAGTGCTGTTTCCTGTTAGTGGTGTATCACACCATTCTTATACAGTGTTGTTTCCTGTTAGTGTTGTATCTCTCCATTCTTATACAGTGCTGTTTCCTATTAGTGCTGTATCACACCATTCTTATACAGTGCTGTTTCCTATTAGTGCTGTATCACATCATTCTTATACAGTGTTTTTCCTATTAGTGCTGTATCACACCATTCTTATACAGTGCTGTTTTCTATTAGTGCTGTATCACATCATTCTTATACAGTGTTGTTTCCTATTATTGCTGTATCACACCATTCTTATACAGTGCTGTTTTCTATTAGTGCTGTATCACACAATTCTTATACCGTAGGCCTATCTCACCATTCTTATACAGTTTTGTTTCCTATTAATGTTGTACATGATATTACCATTCAAATTAGTTCTTTATACTATTTATTCCTCAGGGATTATGTATAAAACTTCCCATTCTAATGTAAACAAAATATTTGATAATCTATGTACCCAATGATCCTATTAATTTCACAGGTTAACAGTTGTCATAAATATTATTACTGGTTATCCTGCCAGTAACCACTCATTTTAGCATGTTTGTTACTTATAGTTTAACTCATTAAATCACATTGATGTTTGTTACTTAAAGCTTAACGCCTTAAATTATGTTGGTTAGAGTTGGTGTTAGCACATCTAGTTTTTAAAGTGGTTAATGCCATATTATACACAAAGACGTTCCTATAACTGGTGTTTGTATACAAACTCCTTATTACAGTTACTTTTTAGATCATTGGAGGGATGGGGTGGAGGATAACCACTTGAGCACTCAATGCAAAGCCTAGAGTATGTTTTATGGTTGTCTATTTTTATCCTCAGGATATATAAGGCTAAAGCGGAGATGTGTAAAATTTGTACTCTAGATTTCTGATGAAATCTTTGAATGGAATATGATTCAAATATGCCCTATCAGGATAAACAAGGGCGCCTTTGTGGTTTCCTGAACATTGAAGAAACTGAAGGCAGTGGTAGCTTCTTTAGAAGGTTAGTAGAAGGTTCAAAAGATATAACTCTTTTTGCTGTCAAAGTCTTAATATATTTACTATTGTTTTCTATTTTATATGTTTGAATCAAAAGACTTTAAAATTGTAAATTTATAATGACAGGTATTTTGTGTTGGATCACAACAATGAAAAACTGGTCTACTATATGGATAGCCCTACTGTGAGTCAAATAAATACTTTTTCTATATTATCCTTACTTATTTATTTAAATGGCCTTGCTTTTGATTATCAAATATATTTTAAAAAATCTTTTAAATATCTTAAGTGTATCATATCATGTACAATTAATGAGAGTGGGTGGAGTAGAAAGAACCCTCTCTGGTTTCAAGTGTAATCTCTGTATATTTTAAAAGTAATTGCACTTAACAATTATGTTCACTTTAAATTGAAATAATTGAATAGTCAAGATACAAATATATACACATCATTAAGTAATTGCCATGTAGAAAGTTTGTTTCAAAATGTAAAAGCAATTTAAAAAAATAACACTTAAAAAAATTGAATCATATTAAGTAATTCTAGACTTTACAAAACATAATTGTTTATTTAAAAGTTTCAAATTAATTTCAAGCAGAAACAAGTTAAAACAATATGTAAAACATAGAAGTTGATTCTTAAACCTGGTTCTTAATTAAGTACAATTTTTTTTTTACTTGCTTGAAACTAAATATTTTATATCCGGCAAACATTTATCTCAATAACAAAAAAAATTTGTATAAATTTTATACTTCAAAATATCAAAACATGTAGTTAGATAAATGTAATCCATTCCTTTCACACAACATCCACACTAGGAAGCAAGCTCATAAAAAAATATTTCTGATTGCTGCTATCTCATATGGGTTTATCTGTAGAGCTAATCAGGCAAAGCTTGACATGTGCTGGGTCATTTTTCTGCCATAGCCATCATTCACTCAGTTCCAATTTTATTTATCACATAAGGATGGCTGCTGATAATTTACCAGTTATTTATTTCCGCGGTGTTCCCGTTATAAAAATGTATTAGCACAAGGAGAAAATATATATATATGGGACGGAGTGGTCTAGTGGTAGAGAGCTGGACTGCTAACCCTTAAGTATCGAGTTCGAATCCGGGTTCAAGTCAGTAGACCGTCCCTGAGTCCACCCAACTCTAATGGGTACCTAACTCACGTTAGGGAAAGTAAAGGCGGCTGGGCATAGTGCTGACCACACTATCTCTTCATATGCCGAGGTCACAGAAACAAGTGAACTCTACTTCACTTGCCCCATAGACCGCCAGGTTTGAAAGGGAAACTTTACTTTTTTTTTAAGGAGAAAATATATACATATATTTATTTATTTATTTATATATATTTGTATAATCTAATAATCATATTTGGAAATACAACATACCCTTGAAACAGGTGTTTATCATTTTATTCTCTAAGTCCAATCACTTCAACATCTGGAATGACTGTGTATTATGATATGTTTATAGATTCTTTATGCATGTGTTTAATTATAAATGTTCAACATTTTTTATGTGGACAGTTACTTACATTTTAATACTTTTTTAATTGACTAATTAGAACTTGCCTGAAGCATGGAAAAGTCCTGTAGGAGAGATATATATTCATAATATTTCCAAGGTATGTAGCGCTTTTGAATTTTTTTTTTAAATAAGATCATTATAAAATATAGCAACATAAGGTTTTAATACATACAATAAAAAATATTTTACTAACAGGTGAGTGATGGTTTAAAACAAAGGCCCAAAGTTCAGTATTGTTTCAGTAAGTATGGAGTTTTTTTTTTTTTATTCAGACATACTTATAAAGTTAGTGTTTTCTCTATTTAAATTAATTCACTAAAATTTTATATGTATATAATACATGGCTGTGACTTTCTTACCAGCTATAACTGTGACAGGACGTCAGTATTTCCTCCAAGCAGAACAAGACCCTGACAAATGGAAGTGGATAGAGGCCATCAAAAATGCCAGCAAAATTACGGTAAATTAAAATATTTATTCATATTATTTCTATGTTGACATCAACAACTAAACAAAAACTCTAGTTGTTTTGTTTTGTTTCCTTCAGGTACCAGAGAAATCAGATGGCTCAGTGGCCAAACAAAAAGATTGGCATGCGTGTGTAGAGCAAGAGGCTTATATTACAGAGATTGCTGGCGGGGTTGTTTGTAAAATGCCAGTGCAGGTCTGTAATATACACTCTGTATTAATGTTTTTAAACACTTTTACTCCTAATCACTGCTATCATTTATTTCCTTCAAAATCTTCTAAACCTGTGTTTGATTGAACCCCTGGGGTTTGGTGAGCCAGGGGTTCTGCGGATGTCAAGACACAAACCTGACTCATGAAACGCAATCTGTTTTTGTCAGTGGGGATAATAAAATTAGTAAGAAAGTTTGGTAAATAGGAAACTAGTGGGGTTTGGTAGGTCCAAGAAGGTTAAAAACCACTGCTCTAGACCAGGGGTCTCCAAACTACGGCCCGCGGGCCGGATGCGGCCCGCGAGGTCCTCTCATCCGGCCCGCGGAGATCTTTTTGTCCACGGAAAAAATTATTTGTTGGAGGTGGCTTGTGAACTTTGCCCAGAAAATTCAGAACAATTTGAAAATGTAGCTTTGGGTGCTGGGTGCAAATACCATTGCACGCCGTGTTGCAGACATCGATGAAAACATTGTGACTAAATACCGAAAAATGCAAGCAAGTTTCGCCATTCTTCAATTGCAATGGATGATTCGCTGAAATTTGGATATATTTCTATACAATTTATATTTCGTTAAGGGGGGGGGAGAGAAGAGGGGGGTATAGGCCTATGTTATTCGGTGGGGAGTGGGGGGGGGGGGGCTCCGCCACCCTCAAAGAGATGCCTGGAAGAAACTGGCCCCCGAACTGATATTTGACAGTTAATGCGGCCCTCGGGCTGAAAAGTTTGGAGACCCCTGCTCTAGACTGTATAAAAATCTGCATTATAACTATTCAAATATACATTCAAAGTAGTGTGTTATAAAAATAGAACCACTTTTCCATTGTGAGATAATAGCAAAAATTGATCCTCTTATTGATTGTTTTGCAGAGTAATAAACAAAGTTTATTTTCTTTTTTTTTTTTTATTTAATTCTAGACATTTTACTGAAAACAAAATTAATATGTATGCAAAAGTAGAAACAATTTACAATTAATCAGTATTGTATGCCAAAAAGCAAGCACTATTATTATTAGCTTTTATTTATTAGCTTTTAGATGAGTCCAAGTATTAAACATATAGCAAAAATTATTTTATTTTTAAAATCCTTTGTCAATTTATGTTGAGGGTTATTAAGAAATAGTAAAAAGAATGATTGCTTATTTATGTGTATTGACAGAGTGCTGATGCAGAGTGTGAAAATAACTACGAGGAGGAAGGGTTAAGAATCTCTCAGTTGTCACTACATGGTCAAAGCTTCGGCAGGGACTCTACAGGCAGCAACCCAGAACTAGTCCAGTCAGTGTCCAAACCAAACATAAAACCACTCAAAGCAGGCTATTGTGTCAAACAAGGAGCTGTGGTAAGTTGTTTTTTTATATTATGGCTAGTCTCAAGTTTTTACATCTGTTATGGTTTGATTTTGATAGAGGAAAGTGTTACCAAAACTAAAATAAAATTTTTAAATCATATATTATTTATGTATTCAATATTTTACTAACTACTGAACTAATTCCCTAAGAATGTTATGTGTCGTAAAGAGGTCCTGCTCACACATCACCAATCCTTCTATTCCCCCCCCCCCCCGTACCTTACTTATCAATTTAACACTTTTAATAACAATCACACTTCCTGAGTTTTTTCAATAACCACATAAGGTAATCTAAGGGATTTCAAGTATTTTGTTTTGTTGATTGGTTTTTAGTAGTTTTTAAAAGTAATCTCATTTAATTTTGTTCCTGCTTTTAAATTAAATATTTGTACCAGTGAACAGAAGTTAACAAAATAAATACAATTAATTTACTAATAATTTTTTTATTATTTCAGAGAAAAAACTGGAAGAGAAGATACTTTGTACTTCAACAACAATTTCTTTCATATTTTAAATCAGAACAAGTAAGTAATCTTTTTCATATTTTAAATCAGAACAAGTAAGTAATTTCTTTCATAGTTTATATCAGAATAACTTTAGTAAGTAATTTTTTTCAGATGGCTCTTCTTAGTTGTTTTAGAAGTACATTTTGATAACAGATAAAAATTTGATGTATTTTAGGAAAAACAACCACTTAGAACCATACCAATAGATGAAATTTTAGATGTCCGCCAGTCTTCTGATGGGTAAGCACTTTAAGAGAATCATAATTAAAAGAGAATCTTTTAATTAAAAATAGTGCTGTTTAACACTGAGATTACTTAAATATAGTTTAATGTAGAAATATTTCAGAGTAACTAAGAAGCTCTTGAGTAATTTATTAAAGTACTCACTAACCGAGGGGTGTATGATCTCAAATGTTTGTGATGAGTGGGAAATGGGAATTTTAAAAATGTGATGAACCATATAATCTTTATTTCTGAAGCACAAATATGATGATTATTATTTAACAAATTCTTCTATGTCATTGATTAGTGCCTAATCCCTGTATGCAAAATGTGTATCACAATTTAAAAAAAAAATATTCCTCAGGGTTCATCCAACAAGAGATAATTTATTTGAAGTCCGCACATTAAAGAGAATATTTTATATACAGGTAGCATGATTTAATTTTGCTTTTAGACTTTGTTTTTTCTATTGCTTTGTATTAATTCAAGAAATTTATGCCCATTCCTATTTGAAATATAATTTTATTTTATTGTTTACATATAAATCGTGTTTTGTTACATATCTTGGTTTATTTATATAGAAGTACCTTGGCTTCTCTTCGTGTGTGCTGATGTTTTTGTGTTTGACTTTCAGTGTGATACCCCAGAAGATATGAAAGGTTGGATCGATACAATACAGTCAGCTATGTCTCAGCGACAGAAACGTTTAGAAGAAAGAAAGGTAACTTAGCATTTAAAGGGAGACTACACCATTATTAAAAAATAGACTAATGTAACTAACCCATTGGGTAGTAATTAGACTGATTTTATCAAGACAATAAACTAAAAATTTTAAACATAAATTGTATTGGTATATCAGAGCTAAGTCACATGTAACTAGTTTTTAATTATTTTCACAGTCAATGCAAGATCCTCAAAGTCGTCACCCATTAGATGATGAGCTCAGTAGTGGAACATACCCATCCCCAATATGGGTATGATTTTAAATGCTTGGAGTTTCTAATTTGTTGCATGAGTTTACTGCATGGTGTTATAGTTTGGAGTTCTTCCCCTTTTCATGTGTGTGGTTGTGTGAAGAATGGAATCCGAGTGATACAACATATAACACTATAATATATGACTGACTGCTGTGTTGCAGAGGTGAAACTAGCTCATATGAAAGTAAACTTATCCCCAGAGACTTATCAAAGTACCAGTATAAGTAATGCATTTGTTCCCAGTGTAGCCAAATTGTACAGTAATAATGTAAACTAAACATATTGTTGGTGTAAACAAGTTGCCATTTAAAAAACTCTTTATTCATATATTTTTTTTATTTGCTTTCATGTATATTTCGCCTTGTTAGTTGTTACTTTGGGTACTTTTCAGTCAAGGATAGCCAATACTTTCATAATTCCAATTGTACCCTAGGAGACTATAGTTTTACGTTGGTCAAAGCAATAAAATTGTAAAGAAATTGTGTTGGGTTAGACAAGGTTACTGTTCTGTCTTTTGTTCTATAACACAGTCTAAGGGTCATTGCTTAAATAAAGAAAGCAGTATGCTTATATTTAAAAATATAGTTATAAACAAAAGCTTGATGTAGCTACTGACTTGAGATACAAACCATCATTTTTTAACCGCATTAAAAAACATTCTATGAAATTTCAAATAAGTTTTTGTTATGAATTTAAGTTTTTCTTCATTTGTTTTGTTATGCTGCTATAATGAATAAATTATTATTAAAAATATGCCATAAAATGCCAGTTTATTATTTAGCTAACCGAGGAGTAAAAAAAAAAAATGAAGAGGAATTTTGATTTTTAAAATATTTAATTTTTAAAATATAATCAGTTATAATCAAAAGAAGATGCTGCTTTATAATTTAGTTTGGTAGAAATTTTTTCACATCAGGCTCATACCTGTTGTCTGACCCAAGCTCTTTCATCATTTATAATAGCGATAGTTGATTTTGTGTATTATTTTCATTGGCTTTTAAGGGTTATTTCCTACCACATATACTTCAAGCAATTAGTGGGTAGACTTAACTGAAAAGTACCTTATTATCTAATCCTTGGTAAAAACCATGTTTGTTACCTGAGTTTTTTCATATAACAAGAAAATGGTTTATATAACTAATTGTTGGGTTAGGTTTTACTAAACACACTTTTATTATACATCTAAAGATTTACTTGGAAAGAACAACATGGATTGGAGAGCAGATATTTCTATTTCTGTAATTTACTTCTTTAAGGGCTATTATTTTTTTCCAATTTAATAACTTAAAAAAAATATTTTCTGATATTTAATGCAAAGGCTAACTTATAAGTACTGGTTTAAACCAATTGCTAGTCTTTCCCATTATAAAGAATATGTAAAAAGCATGTTCCCTTTTTCAAATGCCTGCATTTTTATATTTTAAAAACGACCTTATGATTTGTATTTTTGTGAATGTAAATTATAATATTTTAAAAGGCTGCAACATCTTTCATGTTTACAAAAAAATTATTATTATTATTATTAAGATTTTTTAGTTTTTGTTTTTACCAGTTTACCCCTGTAAAAGAACATAGATTTGTATAGTTTAAACTTAGGACTAACTGCTTTTTAATTATTATAGATAATCTTGGCTATTTTTTTAAATAATAAATTTACATTACAGATATCTCTATCTAAATTATTTTATTATTTTAAATTGTTGTTAATTATTTTGTAAGAATTATTTTGTATCTTTTTCTGTCTACCAAATACTTCAATCATTGTTTTGATGCTGTTGATTTTTGTACATAGTGTTGAAAATGTTGATTGGTTCTCATTGGATGGCAGTATAAATCCAGCCATCACATTAGCATTTTTTTATTCAGTAGGATGTTGTTTCGTTTTAAACTGCTAACTAATGTGATTTTTTAAAAAATATATACATTTTGCATTTTTAAGAAGTTTTAAAAATTATTTATATATTTTATTTATAAACTTGAAGATGTTTTTGTGCTTAAATTTTTCTTGGAGAAATTTTAAAACCTATTCTTTCATCTAACTTGATCTCTAGTTGAATTGGAATTTGTTATTGAAAGATGTACATGTTTTTATACCATAAATATACATATTGCTTCAGTACACACAGAAGTGCTTGTTTTCATCTCTGATTAGTTTATCTCAATTTAAAACAAATCTGAAAGGGCTTGTTTTACAGTTTGCAAAATGTTTGTTTTCTCAATTTTTCTTATAAAAACACCATCTTGATGAAAACAAGTAAGTGTATAAAAGAATTACCATTAAAAATTGTATTGTTATATTCACAGCAACAACAAAAGCCTTCATGTAAGCTGTAAAAGTTTACATTTTTTTTTTGTAAACAAAGTAGTTTTTTTTCTCTATTGCTCAATAGAAAACTAGATTTTTGTATTGTTAGTCATTGTCACAGGAAGACTAAGGCTAATTGCGGCTTTTTGCTTGTAGGTGTAGTCAATTGTAGCAGAGCTTGACTTTAGCCGTGTACCTCGACAAGGTTATGTCTGTGCTTTTGTTTTTAAACTGGTGTACTCTCATTCGTTATGTTGAGTTTGTACAATTTGTTGAGTGTGGTCTATAAATACTGGTGTTGGGTTATCTAAATCTTACTTTTATGAGGATAACACATTTCTGCACTTAACTCAATTATTTTATATTTATACTTATACATGGGCACACACACACACACACACTATATATATATATATATATATATATATATATATATATATATATATATATATATATATATATATATATATATATATATATATATATATATATATATATATGATTGTACATAGAATTATTATATGAACATTAAAATATATTCTGTAGACTTAAAGATAGTGTTTTTCAGGGATACATATTGGTTTGATGCTATGGACTTTGTAGTTGTAGAATTACTCAGTTTTTACGCATGGGGTTTTTAAAAACAACCAAATACCTCTTTTAAACATTGCATGTTGTATTTTCAATTCAGAAACATCGGTTTATGTCGGTGAGTTTTGATCATTATTGTGGGCATGATTGTTGCCTCTATGCACTTTTTATCTATTCCCTGCACACAAGACGTTTTAGAGTTCGTTGATGTGTTGGTCTTTCTGTAAAATTTACACACAATTCACCACAGCATTTGTTTTATTGTTAATTTTATCACTTAATAAAAGCTGATTCTGAAAAATTTTTAAAATTTAGCATTTAAAATTGAAGGTTGATGAAATGGAAGCTGAACTTAATAATTATGGAAAGGTGTTATTAAAAGTATTTTTTAAGCTTCTTATTAGGCCCTGAGCTTCTGCATTTATATGCTTATTCTACTCTTCCCTGTTGTTTCTCTGTTGGTGTCCTTTTTTCTGACATGCTTCAACCATATATTCATGAACAATTGTCTCAGTCCAATTTTAAAAATTTTAAACAGTAATTTTTTAAAAAAATGTTTGATTAATTAAGAATTAAATACTTGATACAAGCTTTTTGTGTTAATTATTTTATTTATAAATTTTATAACTATCCATAAACTATTTTAAATTTCCCATTTCTGTTCAGTGTCTGAAATGAATCATTCAGACTCATTTAATCTAATTATTAAAAATAAAAACATGAAACATACCAAGTAAATATGACATTTCCAGCTTTTTTTATGGAAAGGGCCAGCTTTGTAACTTAGCTCCAAATCTATCAGACCTATATATGCAAGTTTAATCCTTTGAAGCATATTCACATCTGGCTTTTCTCAACGCAAGTAACATTTGTTTTAAGATTTAATCAACACAAAATTTCTCTTTTCTACCGTAAACAAATTACCAGAAAAAATGCAATGACCCGTAACTACAGTTTGCCTTATTGTTTATTCTGGGGGAATTGGTTAAAAAAATTATTTAAAGTGTTAATAAATTGCAGGATTCTATGAATTTTATTACACACATTATTGTTTTACATTTGAAAAGTCAGCTCAGCTAAGGAATTTTCAAATTTTAAAAATATGTTTAATATTATTAAAATAATAAAAATAAGTTTGACATGAAAAATTAGGCCTATGCTTCAAAAGATATCACTTGTTATTCCTGGTCATGTGGTGTTTAAAAATTACAGGGAATGTTATCCAGTGGTAAGTATATTACATTGTATTTTCTTGGTAATTGTTGTACTATTTTCCAGTACATCTTTTCAGTAACTATATATTAATTATAATTAATTTAAATCAACCAATCAGTAACTATATTTTACTTGTTTAAATAAATTGCATGCATATAAAAAAAAATATTACAATATTTTAAACTATTACTTTTAATATGCAGCAATAGATCTACCTATTTTTTCACAATGAATTTTAAATCTTGAACTTTTTGTCTATTATATTATTATATAAAATAGCTTCCTTTTCCATTAAATTTTTTTACCCTAAACCTAAACATTTCACATTTTTTCACTCACAGGCTAAAGAGAGAAGTTCTAAAGATTCAAAGCAGCATCATAAAAGAATCTTCACACATTTATAGATTCTGTTGTTCCTTTTTAATTAATTAAGTACCTGTTTAATACTTTTTAGTAATAGCATAATTTCAACTGCTCAGTATCATAATATCATTAACAAATATTTAAAAAAAAACAATTTTTATCAAGTTCAAGAACTCAATTTTAAATTGTTCATGTTACTCTCAAATAAACTAGATAAATAAGTCATTAAAATGTTTATATCAGCCCATTTTATAATTTAAAGCCAAAAATACTTATTACTAATTGGGAACTGAAAGCAAATTCTGCTCTGTAATCTAGTCTTCTATTTAAATATTTATAAACAATTGTTTCCTTATTGTGTTGTATGATGCATTTTTATAAAAATCAAAAAAAAATATAAATACACTTTGTTGCTTAACTAATAAATCATTAAAATTTTTAGTTAATCTAAGTCTATTTGCTTATCAAAACTGATAACAGAGCATAAAAATGTGTTGCTTTGCTAATTTAAGTTTTATGAAACTAAATGTTTTTAAAATTTTAGTGAATAAACCTTCCAAGTTTTTTTTAAGTGCGGTAGAAGAACTTATAAAGAGTGAAACTGGAAAGTAATTTTATTTTGGATTAATTAAATGAATTCTTTTGGTATATCTAGGTTTAAAGTGTATTGTAAAACTGATTTTCATAAAAAAAATTAAAATGTTATCATTTGGATTTTAAAAATTGTAATTCCGCTTTAAAAAAAATAAATAATGTAGGAAGTATTATGCTATATAACAATAGCTCTAAAAGATCTGAATTTTAATATTTACAACTGTGTATTAGGCAATACATACTTTATTTCTCAAATGTGTGAATACATTTATTGATGTGATTGTTTTTAATCTATTGATAGAAGGAGATAAATCTGACAACGAATGAATATTTATGACATGCTTGGGGTGAAGAAGTTTGTTGGTGTAAATTTATGTATATTGTCGCTTTCAGTTGTCTGCTTTTAAAAAAATTTCACAGTGAACTTAAGATTTGTAAATTCATATAGGATTCAAGTTTTGTTGTGAAATATTTCTAGTAAATGTGCTGGTATTTTAAAATTATTACTAATTTTGTTGTAACTTTTTGTAAGAATCCTTATTGGAAAAATAAAACATTTCAAAACTTTTCAAACACTTTAGACATAGTATAATATGGATGCAATATCTTATTTTAAAAATGTATCTGCTGCAAACATCAGTTAATTAGTTAATTTGAAACTGTAAATTTTTACCAGATTTTTTAATTGCTTTGTCGTCTAAAAAATTATATATTGTATGATTCATATTTGAAATGTCCAAAAAAAGTTTGTAATTTGTTCTATATTACTTGTAATTTAAATGTTTATTAAATTATTATAAATTTGGAATAAAATAATGTATTGCTTTATAACTGAACGGCATTGAGAGTTTTTGGTTTACATCTATTATTTTTTTTTGCCATTAGGTTTAGTTTTCAAGTTTTTTGTCTAAATTAAACAAAAATTTCTGGAAATTAAACGACAGACACAGATCACAAGAAGAAATATAATCAAAATAGATGCAGCTTCCATATAAATGATACTAAACACTGCAAGAAAATATAAAAAAAACTACACACAGTGGTGTTTTGTAATTAATAAATGAATACCTGTTGGCATGTTGATTTAGCTTGGAAAGGTATTCAATCTTCATAAAATTATTTTGCATCAAAGCAAAACTGGGCTAACTTTGGCTGTTCTGCTACAAGAAACAGTCCAGTGAGGTAGATTTAAAATGTGATGAAACTTGGCAATACATGGTTGTTAAGCTAGTTGCACACCTGCAACGGTAGTGTAGATAAGGGGTTAATATTTCGAATATATATATATATATATATATATATATATATATATATATATATATATATATATATATATATATATATATATATATACAGTGCTTATATCTGCCAACGATAGAGGAAATAGCTCAATTGGATGTTAGAGGATATAAGCACCTAGCGTCTTCCTCTATCGTTGGACGAAATAAGCACATTCTAAAAAATATTTATGCCTATAAATAGAAGATAAATATAGCCAAAGGATGTGAAAGGATATAAGCACATTCCTTATTTCATCTATGGTTGGTTGAAAAGCACTTCAATTTTTTCTGATTTTGTCATTTGAAAAACTGACGAAACTCAACATTGAGAGTTTCTTAAGGTGTTACTAATAGCTAATTTAACGAAATCCAACTGAGTTATTACTTAATGTGTTACTTACTGATCGTTATTTTTTTTATAAGTGTAAGCCCACCCAACATTTAGTTTGTTTTTGTTGTCCCAGTTCATTTTTTATGGACAAAGGGAAACAACCGACTTAATATCTTTTACAAAATAAGATATACTTGGTTAACTCCTTTTATTTATTCAAAATTTAATAATAATTGTATTTTTTTTTTTTTGTTTATTTAATTAAATACCGTATTGGTTCCATTGAAAAACGATCTCAAGAAAAGTGATCTCAGATCAAATATCCCTGACAAATTCTCAAGGACAAACGATACCATAGACAAATGATCTCAGACAAAATATATCATAGCTAAATTTATTGTATAGAATTTAGACGCGCTTCATGGATGGGTTGGGGGGGGGGGGAGGCTACTACCTAGTGAATTTTCTTTAGTGCCTACGAACGACAATGGGAGTGCCCGTCTGTGCAGAAAGGAAAACTCACTTCTTGTATACAGTTCTTTGAAAACACAGTGTTCAGCTCCTAGCTGGTAGAAAGCGCCCCCAGTTCGTGACAATTGCCAGGACACTACGGGGATCACCGCGACCTCAACATCTGAATCAGTGTTTCTTCCAGACTTTTTCCTCCGGGGAGGACCAAAATTTCCGGGTGGTCACTGTTAAAAGTATATATTTTCTATATAAATTACACTTCGTTCGGGGGGGGGGGGAGGTAGACAATTCAGATCAGCATAAGTCGGAGATACTGTACGCATCAGTAATTCAGATCAGTGTTTCTTCCAGGCATCTCTGACGGGGGAGGGGGGGGGCTGTGCGCACCCAACTGTGCCTATCAGTCTCTAACTATCCACAGGTGCACATCTCCACCACTTACTCACCATCGCAACACTACAAATCTAAACAAATCATAGATTTTAGTTTTAAATAGAATAAATAGATCCATGTTCTTTTATTTTCTCATGTTATCAAAATGCATAGTCACGACCGGCTATTTGGAAAACACATATTGTGCTGTATGTTGACCTACATGCACTTGATACTCAATGATGACGGTTTCATCACATAAAATCTCGTACCCATTCAACGAGAACGCGAATGACAATGTTATTCACCTAAATAATATGGCGGCTACCTGCAATAGCTAGCATATCAATAACAGTTGTAATGTCCGACAACTAGACCAAAATCTAAATGTTTTATTTGCAATATACGTAATTCCCCTGTTTCTTACGAATGATTACAATGGTTCTTACAAACCAGAATGCGTGTGACATTTTGGGTCTCCCTGTAGGTAAGGAGATCGATATGATATTGCGATTATGTCTGATTAATTTTTTATCTCTGAGCTGAACTGTGAGCTTCAGTGTCTCAAGACAAGAAGTATGAAGTAGACTATCTTAATCAAAATCTAGTCTAGAGATTTTTAGATCTATCTAGGTCTAGAACTCTAGATCTGTTAACTAAGTGATTATTTTTCTAGACCTAGTTAAACTAAACGAAGTGACTACTCAGAAAAAGATTTTTCGCCCCATCGTCTCCACTTAGTCCGCAAAAGATAGTTCTGCACATGCGAAGTGACCTAGGGCTAGGGTTAAGATTAGGGATAGGCTAGTGTTGGGGTTAGGGCTAGGGTTCTGCGGTTGTAAACACGCATGCGCAGTACCATCGAAAACATCGCTGCGAAGGCAAGTCATAGTTTCTCTCCATTGCACATGCATATCTTTTTTCGGCTAGCATCGGCCTAAACTAAAACTATCATCTAAATCTAGTGACTAGTCTAGTCAATGGTCACGAGCGAGAAAGTATTCGAGAGGCCCATTAGGCCTAAATAATTAAAAAATCATGCACAGCGCAGTTACAATTAATAAGGCAAGGTTAATTAACTTAATATGGTTATAAAATCCTGGGTGTCTGGTTTTTTTTGGGACTTTACTAAAGTTTGGATGTATTTGATGTTAATATTTTCGGTAACTAGATCTAAATAATAATTTTAAAAAAAGCAAAAACAATTTGGTTTTCACGTGTAATAGCGACATAAACAATGGCATTCTGCTATTCGATAGGCTGCCATAAATTTTATTGTACACATTGTAAGCAAAAAAAAAAGGAAACTAGGTCATGGGGTTTAAATTTGCATTGTTATTTAAAAACTTTATCTGCAAAGTTTTAAACAAATAGTTATTAATCACGGAGTTCCTGTACAGCCAATCAATATTTGTATTACGAAAATGAAACATCCGGTTATAACTTAGGCTTGATGTAAATAAATAGAAATGTAGCCTCAAACTCAACAAGTTATTTTCAAGCTCTCTGGATTTGCAAATTTTATAGCATTGATTCTAAAAATATAAAATTTCTGAATTAATTTTAAGAGTTTTTATTTTTTATTATTTTTACGGTCGCTTTGTTTGCTAAATCTAAAAAAGCACATTTTTATTCCACATCAACAACATGATGGAAGGAATCTCGTCAACTCGCTGGCCTCCATTCTGACTAGTAGTGACTAGGGCTGGCTAGGCCTATGCAATTTTTTCTTTAGATTTAGATCCAAACGCCATAGATTCTACCTTCATGTAGATCTATGATCATCATCAGTCATACAGTTTTACTAGATCTAGAATAGATTCTAGCATTTCTAGATCTAATCAGATCTAAAATCGTAAAATTCTAGAATATAGAAAATACCTACTATATTTAGATCTAGTTCTGATTCTAAAAACAATAATATAGCGTTGGAAATTATCCGGTAATATTTGTTGAGTGTCATAAACATGGTTAGCTAAGCCCTACTTAGTAAACCATAGTTTATTCGACTGGCAAAATATAAGTAAAGTTGATTTGGATGCTTGAGAATACTGATGTCTGACAATAGACTCTTCCAAAAATAAGTGTTAGTTTGTTCATTGTTAGTAGTATATTCTAGTTTAGTATTGTAATTTTGTCTAAGTTTTATAATTAGAAATTAGGGTTATTTGTATGGTAGGACTATGGGTTAGCTAACGGTTAGGATTTAGCATTAACATTAGCAAGCCATATGTATGTAGTTAATTAAATACCAGTAACCTAACACCCCTTTTTTTTAAGAAGATACTACTATTAAATACTGGTATAAAAAAATCCACCCTAATAAAAAAAAAATGGTTTACAGTACCTGTACACTGTTATTTACGTTTTAACATTATACTTGCTACGAAACCATTCCTGAATAATAACCAACATTATATTGTGAGATTTACCACGGTTTTTTTTTTTTAAAGAATTCACATTTGTGAAAATAAATGAATGTGTTTGATTGGCCAATGCCAATGGAAACTCCTTAGTCTAAAATTTTCTCCTCATAGCTGAAATGGTACTCAAGTTATCTGTATTTTAGAACACAGAAATAGAGTAAAGTAAACTTCTGTTTAGTGGAGGTCACTAAAATCTTTTAGAGTTATCCATGTATAAGATTTTGTACTTATATACGAAATTTTGTCTAAGTACCTGGAACAGTGCTCACATTATAGTCTTCACACGGAAATAGAGTAAAATACCAGTTCGGGTTAATGGAAATCTTTCAAAAGTTGATACAAAACTACAAGTTTGATAAATAACTTGTTCATGAAATTTCGTCAACATAACTGTAACGGTACCAAAGTTATTGTGTTCACAGACATATACATACACATGCTGACAAAATGGCAAAGCCCAGTTTTCCAACTGAATGACATGGAAAATGCTGAGATATATCTTGATTTAGAAGTTTTGCTCAATTAAATTAAGTCCTCTATACTGCATGTATGACGAAGTATTGAGGTGTAATACTGTGAAAACTGTCAAAATTACATGTGATTTGCATGCATGGTTACAATAGTTTCTCTACGCTCTGTATATCAAAAAGTAAAAACACTGATCAAACCAGAGAACTTTATAATTTACATGCTGGAATCAATGTAATAAATATATTATTTAGAATGATTCTGCCACAAATATGTGTACTAAAGGAGCTAAAATCGTATGCTCCTTATAGAAATTCACATCAAGCCCCAAAAAACTTCATTTGGAATGTGACTTATCTCTTTGTGAAAGGTCAAATATAAACACTGTAAATCTCAATTACTTGTTTTTCTTTACATTATTTTAATTGTTTTGCTGTATATAAAAACGTTACAAAAATGTTTTATTCTCATCAAAGCTTTTTTTTTGTTAGATAAACCTGAAACTGGTTGTTTTTGACAAAACAACTTTTTTAATCATCTTTTTTTCATCAGTTTAGCTAAGTACATTAAGTCAATCATTTAAGTTATGGGAACTATACTTTGCAAATAGGAGAAAATACTGTTAAGATATTAAATTTTTTTATAGAAATAGTTAGATTGCTTGATTCTTGAATCAAAATTTCTAAGTTTTTTTTAAATGTGAAGAAAAAGAACAGCTGTGTTTATGTTATTGAAGAAAGGTAATTACTTTGAAAATCAATCAATAAGCATTTTGACCCCAGATGTCTAGCTGTGTTTACCACTGGTTTATTTACAACACAGAAGAGATGTAGTTTATTTTAGCAAGGCAATATTAGTGACATATAGGCCTGCTTTATTTAAAATGATGGTCTTAACATGTTTTATTTCTAACTTAAGGTTAAACTGTGATACCTTTTAAAAACTTGCAGTTTTAAAAAAATGAAAGCTATTCAGTGTGCACTGTATAACACGTAATTACCAAAGCCCAATATCGAAACACATAATTGTATATGTAATAAATCACTGTGTCAATAATGGCTGGTTAGATTATTACTTGACCTTTTTCTGTTTTAAAATACTAGAACTGTGATCAAATGAGCATTATGTCGTGGCTATAGAATACAGAGGAACAAAAATATTTCATTTTAATTTTGTCAAAAAAAAGTCAAATTTTTAAACAAATTCTAATAGTTCTAATTAGTAAAGATGTTTCTTAATAACTATTTTGATGTTTAGGTGCTGATTTGAATTCTGTATCAACAAAATATAAACAGTTAGCCATAAAATGGCACCCTGAAAAACACAATTATTCAACAGAATCAGAACAGGTAATTTCAGCATTAGCATTCATTCTCTGTTGTTGCATCATTTTTACATTTCAGTTAAAGTATAAGTAATTTAACTAAATTATAATTTATAATATTTTGCTTTTTTAATATAAATTCTAAATAAAATACATTGCCTTCTGTTAGTTATTGTGTTCAGCTTTTCAGATGGTAACTTATCTTTTTTTTCCCAGTAAATTTTTTTTAGATTTGTTTTTAAACATTTAGTGTATGAATGTTGAATTTAAATTTTTAAAATATTTTTACAGAGGTTTAAACAAGTTACATTAGCATATAAAAGATTAACATCGACAGAATTTCAGCAAGATATAAGCATGGTTTGTGTACTTTCATTCTCAAATTTCTTTTGAATTTGACATGTTTAAACTCTAATTTCTTCGAATTTATTTTTAACTTATTTAACTGTTTTGTTTAATTAATAAAATATATAAAGTTGTAATCGGAATGGGATTTGTGATGAGTTTTTATAAAAATGTTTTTTAATTACAGAGTGATTGTTTATCTCTTTTTCAACAAAAAGTATTTAATAGAGCAGGTATGTATGTGTTGAATGATTGAAGCATGAATTTTCATTATTATAAATGTTAAACAATAGAAATAATTTAATCACATTTAAAAAAACATTTCATTATTTAATTTTTTTTTTCAGCAACAAATGGTACCAAATATGATTATTCAGATTCTAGTGATAATAGTGATGATGATGATGACGACGACAGTGATGATTCAGATGATGTACATACAAATAATTTACACAAAAAAGGTAACAAAGATTTTTGTCTATAGGCATGTGGCAAATTTTGTTTCTCATGCAGAGATTTTGTTCAAATATTCCAGCTATATTACTCTTCAAAGACAATGTAAGGATGTCTCATTTTTAATCTAATTACATAGTATTTAAAAATTAATTTAAAGATTACTAAATTCAATAACACAAGGGGAGATAACAATATACATTATTAGTTGAAGGCACTGAAATGTTGGTCACGGATCATAGGTTTCACTCCTGAGAGCCAATAACAGAGGTCAAAGCCACAGTTTGTGCTTCGAAGCAAATATTTTTAGTTGTATGTATTTCTGACTTCATTAAAAACAAATGGAATGCAAAAAAAGGAGGCCTGCCTATTGTTTTTTTTTAAAACTTAATAATCCAGTTATTATTTTGATTGTTAACATGCATATTTATTTTAAAGTAGGAAAAAAATTCCCAAAAAACCTTTGCTAAAATTTTAAGAGATATCATACATGACCATCTTTTTTTTTCAAAGAAAGCTAGTTAGTTTTATCTTTTATTTTTAGAGCATTTAACAGATTCTTATTATGAAGGTTTTTCTAGATTGTTTTTATTTTCTCTACAAAATCATGATTTACAAGTGTTATGATTAATAGTATTTTTTGGTATCTTTTTCATGAAAACTATTAATTTTTTTTTAATGATTTAAACAGATTCATCTAGAAAAAATTCAGAGGTTAGTATTCTCATTTATTAATAATTAGGTTTAAATTTGAATCCTTATATTTGTTTTAATTATCTGTTCATATAATTGTATTTTAAAAAAAAAAAACCATCTGTTTTCAGAATGGTTTTAAAGATTTAACAGAAGAAGAAAAGGAAAGGAGAAAAGCAGAAAAAAGAAGAGCAAAGAAAAAAGTAAGTTGAGGTTTATTTAAAAAAAATTATTTTAATGATGTTGAGCTAAATACTTTTCTAACAAAACATAAGTGTGAATTGGTTTTTATTGATGAGCTATTATCTTTTCAGAGACAAAGAGAGAGAAAGCGTTTAGAAAAGGAACAAAAAGTGGTATGTTTTTTTTTTAAGAATAATTTTAATATTTAGCAGGATAGAAATTTAGACAGTAATTTTAAATTTGCTTTGTTGTTTTTTTTTTTTGTTGTTTTTTTTTTTCAGAATGGAACAACTAAAAATAAGAAAGATAAAAAAGTTCGGAGTCAAGAAAAGTCACAGATGGAGTAAATTAACTTTTTATCATTTTTATTTAATTTTTCTTAAGTTACTAATAAGAACTAATATTGCATCTTTTAATATAAAAAACTAATGTGTCCAATTATTTAATGCATCATTAAATTTCCCTTATTTAATATCTTTTTAGTGACTCCTCATCAGAAGAAGATACGGTAAGTAGATTGTTACTAGAATAGCTCACTAATATATATGTACCTCATACATTTTAAAAGCTTAGAAAAACATTTATTAATTGCGCTAACAAATAGATTAACTATTTCTGTTAGTTTTAGATCCTAAAATGATAATATTGATTCAGAAGTTATAAAAATGTTCAAACAAGTTGAGGGGTGAAAGTGTCGAATTTTATATTCTTACAGAATTTTGATCCAAACTCAGCATTTTTCACAAAAGTTGTTAGTAAAAAGAAGAAGAATGGGGTTAATGGAGAACAGCAACCACAAACTGTGAAAAAAGACAAATCTCAAGAAAAGAAAAGTGAAGATGAGGTAGATACATTTTATGTTCAATTACTAAGGTAGAAATACTTCATGTACATTGTTGGGATCTTCCGTCTAGGGGTATTCAGGACAGCACAACATATAGCGTATACAACAGTTTAATATATATATATATACTTATATATATCTACATAAATAATACTACATTAATATAATAAAAAGTTTATGACTCAAATTACAATATATTTAGCACACCCGTCTACGTCTCCCTCCAATACCACACGACATCCAACTGCCACACCCCTAGCACATGTTCTGACACCCGTCAACTGATAATCTTCATGTTAAAACATCTCGTTCTATGTAAACACACATACAACTATACACAGAAAGAGGGTATCTGTTATTTAAGCACACAAGACACTCTTCATGTACTAAACCTTATGCACATACAGTTAATGTTGTAAGTCTTAAATTACTATTACTTAGAGGTAGATATACTTCATGTGCATAACCTTTTCCACATACAATTAAGGTTATAGATCTCAAATTACAAATATGATGAGGTAGTTGTTCAATTGTAGAGTGAATGTTGTTGACATACTTTATGTACATAATCAGTTCTTCATAAAAATTGCTAATATGTGTTTTTGTAGTTGAAAGAAATGTTAATTAATTGCCAAATTATTTATTTATTTTTTATAATTAACTATTGACAGGCAGAAGAAATTGTAGATCCTAAAGTACTTCGAAGCAGACAACTAGCTAGTAAGTCTGCGACTGTTTTCATCAAGAATGTGTTTAGTGACTCCTAACTCGATGTGACTAAATAATAAATATAATAACATGAATACTGAATTTATTGACCTTAGTCTACCAAGTTTCCATTCAATGGAAAAGTTTTAAATATATGTTCACCAAGTTGTTGTTTTACCAACAGTTAGAGGAAATGAAATGGCTCAGGTTGATCAGTATACTGCTGCAATACAACTATTTACTGAGGCAATTAGCTTAGACCCAACAGATTTTAGGTGAGATTTCATTCTCGTAATGTATTTAACCTTTGGGTTTTTATGATTTAGCTATTTTTTTTTCATTTTTAAGATTATCCTTTTCAAATACTTTTTTAAAAGTTTATCTTAATAGAAATAAAGTGTAATCTCTTACTTGTGTAAATTTATCTTCAAAATATACTATAGTTAAGTGAAAATATTTGTTTTTCCCCACAGATTTTTTGGAAATCGCTCATATTGCTTTGATAGAATAGAACAGTATGAAAAGTAAGCCCATTTATTGTATCTCTGTTGTTAATTTAATCATTAAAACTATATATATATATATATATATATAATTTAGAGCTTGTTTTAAAATTTTCCTCTTTTCATCAGGGCTTTAAGAGATGCTGATAGAGCAATAAAATTAGATAAAGATTGGCCCAAAGGATATTTTAGAAAAGGAAGGGCATTAGCTGGTTTAAAAGTAAGTACATTTTTTGTTTAAAAATCCATCATTATTTTTCAGAGCTTGGCTTTTTAAAAAATATCCATTGCTTCTTTAAAGTTAAATAAAAACAGTTTAATCCTTAAACTTCCAATGTTAAAATTATTTTTTATGATATTCTAATAATTTTACAGTATTATGCCTGTTTATTACTATTATACGTTAAACTGCAGAGAAGAAATAGATTTTATATGTGTAAACCATTTCCGTATAATAGTGGAAAAATATTACAAGAATATGACAATTATTCTAAAATATATTCAACCATTCTTTCTGACCTTATCACAAGATAGTGCCTATGCACTCTAGTTAATAACAGTTAAAGTATGGATGTGCAGTTAGAAAGCAAATCGTTAAACTTAAAAATATTCAATTAATATTTTAAGATATAATAGGAAGCACAAGAAATGAAACTTAGTTTCAGTCTGAATAAAATTTTATCATTTAATTTTAGATGTTTGGTGATGCAGAAAAAGCCTTTATGCAGGTTTTAAAATTAGATAAAAACTGTGATGATGCCGTAGCAGAACTTTTACGAGTAAGGACCCATCAGTTAATGGTAGGTATTCAGTATAGCTTCTTTTAAGCCAGATATTTAGCTATAATTCATACAACAGTGTAAATAATGCCTAACAAAATTGACCTGTTGCAGGATATGGGTTTTTCTAGGTCTCAATCTGAAGCAGCTATTAAAAAGCATGGCTCTGTACAAACAGCTTTAGATTCTCTTCTTACTGGTGTGGGTTAGTATACACTTAGTTTTATTTCACTTTACAGTCTAAGAAGTTGGCATTTCAAGAAAAATGTGGTAATTGTTAATAACGTGGAGTATTTTTCTATCTTGAGCATGGCATTAGGCTATTTAGAGTAAAATGGTGTGTTGCTAGCTAGCCATAGATTAGACATATATATATATATATATATATATATATATATATATATATATATATATATATATATATATATATATATATATATATTCATATAATAATATTATGATGTACTAAATGTCATTGTAATAAAAATTTTGTAACACTTTTTGGTTAGTTTTTGTGCAAATAAATTTAAAATGGAGATCCACTTGAATTGTTGTAGGTGATACTACTGTAAATGATTTGTATATATCTGATGATGAGGATGAGGGATTTAGTGTGCATCGACCAGCACCAATACCTCCACCTACATCACATCCTACTGATGTAAAAATGGAGTAGGTTTTTTTCTTCTTATTGTGGTTCACCTTTACTCAGTAAATAAAGACATCTGCACCAATACCTACATTATTTCATAAGTGCAGTAGCATGAGTATTGTTAAATTAAAAACTTATTTTAAAAGAATATTGTGCCTAGGAATTTTAAGAAATAAGAAATAAATTGAATAACTGTCATATAACTGTTTTACAGCCAAGCATTCATATGTGTTGGAATTTTTTCAAAATTTCAGTCCTACAAATCCAGAGGGTTTAACTGCACTATGGGTTGGTAATGTTTTACCATCTGTTACAGAAAAACGACTTAATCAGTTATTTTCAAAGTAAGTTTCAGCAACTTAATATTATAGTCCTCAGTGTATAACCATTGTTCCAAGGTCTATTTATAGAACTTTTAGAACTGTTTTGAAACTCCTTTTCTCATAGTATAGATATTTTTCTGCTATAGTTAAATAGTTTTAAACCTTTCTATATTGATGCATTTACATAACTCTAAAAATCTATTATCTCTTCCCCCCCCCCCCTCCCCCTAGTTATTAAAACCAACATATTTTTTAAATGTTTAGTTTTTAAAGAAGAAGAAAAGGAATGTCATATATATCTCACCATTTGATTGTGTTTGAATAAACATATCTTTTATAAAAAATATTTTCTTCTCCTCCTTAGATTTGGGCAGGTCACTAGTGTTAGACCTCTCCCAGAAAAATATTGTGCTTTTATAAATTTTAAAACAAAAGAGGCTGCAGGAAGAGCTATGCATCAACTACAGGTATGAAATAGCTCAAATTAATACAGTAATTAAAATTCTATAAGCATTCACCTCATTTATCATGTGAACGGGACGGAGTGGTCTAGCGGTAGAGAGCTGGACTGCTAGCCCATAAGTCTCAAGTTTGAATCTGGGTTCAAGTCAATAGACCGTCCCTGAGTCCACCCAACTCTGATGGGTACCTAACTCACGTTAGGGAGAGTAAAGGTGGCTGGGCATAGTGTTGACCACACTATCTCTTCATATGCCGAGGTCACAGAAACAAGTGAACTCTACTTCACTTGCCCCATAGACCGTCAGGTTTGAAAGGGAAACTTTACTTAAAAAATTTGTCTGGTTTGCAGCACAGTATTTGTTGTAAAACTAAATAGCTAGAAAAGTTTTAAAAAACAATGGTCATTCTTTTTGGGATGTACAGGTCTATAAAGCCAATGTAGGACAATGTAGTTAAACAGTTTTTAGGCAGTAATGTAACCAATTTTACCCAGAGATCAATTTAAAAAATCAGAGATGCCGATTGTGCTAATTCATTTTTAACTGTTTTGTATTTGTGCTCTAGCTATCTTTGGTTAGCTTTATAAGGTTTAACTAGTTAATGAGTCTAAGTAGAGATCAACTGATCTAAAGGTTAGATGCATATCCTATTGTGTAACAGGATAAAGAATTGCTACAAGAAAGGGCCTAAAACTTAGAAATAGCTAATTATTAAATTATTTTATCATTAGTTATGTTATAAAGTTTCTACTGCATTTGTAAAACTTATTTCCAGGGAACTGAGGTTGATGGACAAAAGTTGCTTATAAAGTTTCCAGATAATCCTTTGACCAATACGACTGGAAACTTGACTATACGTAAAAATATAACCAATACTGGTGCAGCTAAACAAGGGTAAGTTATCATAATGGCGTTGTTGTTTTCAAGAATACTATCAGCCTATTAATGTACTGAAAGAGATACATTTGCATGATGACAGTGTCAAATGCTTATCATTTTTATTTTAAAGTTTTAAAATATTTATGAAAGCAAAAGAAGAAAAAATATTTAGAAAATGAAGAAAAAAATAATTTTTAAATAAAGCAATGTTGACAGTACTGTCATTTTACTTTTGGGAAACTTATTACAGATTTTGTTGTTAAAAGGAAGAATGTTTTGAACAATTGTTGTTACTAACAACAGTAATTTCACTTGTTAAACATCTTGTTAACATTTGTCATTCATTTTGAAGTATTTTTGCAAATGCCCTTTGATTTAAAAAAAATTGCATGAAAGTTTTAACAAGAAAAAAAATGGACATTTACTATTTAGATCTAAGGAGCTGAAATCCTTTGCTTTAGCCGTATCTTTTTCTGATATGCTCTATAATTTCTAACTAAAATCTTACAAAGAACTTTAGGTAAAATGTTTTTACTGGACAGTGTTGTTTTTTTTTTTTTTTTTTTTTTTTGCATGACTAATATAATGACCTAGTGCCGTAACTATTTTACATATTATTACACAAACCAAATAGAAATATTTAAATTTATTTTAATACCCTTTCAGAATAAATTTTTTTTTTCTCTTATTTACTAAGGCGCACCAACAGGAAAATGGTTTCCTAGTGACCGCACAGTTACTGGCGGTCAGGTAAAATATATTTTTTTAACATCTCCTTGGTGTTGTCCTTGATCATTGTGTTCATTATGAACAGGCACATTTTTTAACGAACAGGCACATTAAGAATATTCTAGTCAGTAGACAACTAGTTGCAGACTCGTAAAGATAAGGCTGCTTATCAATTTTATATGAGATTTATTAGTTATGTTAAAATTTCATAAGTTTGGTCTTTATAATTAGCTTCTGTTTATTTAAATAAATTTGTTTTATAGATTATTTATAAATCTTCAAACTGAGATTAAAACTGTATAGTAATGCTCTAGCTAGGGGTTTTAAAAGATGTAAGTGCCTGTTTCTTTAGCTGTCAGTTGTATGTGGTGGAAGACGTAGTTTATGCTAAAAGTCATTGTTGCGCATTACCCAATTTATTCTATTGCTTTTCTCATAAATCATTGCAGTTAATAATAAATGAAAAATCTCTTGATTAATGGACTTAAAATAAGAATTTTTTAACTAAACTAATTCTAACTTGTGTAGTAGTTTTTTTAAGTAGTGTGTTTTTAATATCATTTTCTTTACAATAGAAGTGAAGTAGAAAATTTTATTAATATAGTATAACTATTCTACAAATATTTTACACTATTTTAGCATAGTGTTTATTTATAAATGTTTATTTTGTATGCTACTTGCAGAAAAAACTCAAGTAAAGTTAATCAATGTGATATTCAGTTAACAAGGCACTCTAGATATAAAATAGGTGCAGCAAAGCGCAAAGATCTTTATTTGAAGTTTTTCTACACCGCATGTATTTATTTACTGGGGTAGTCATACTTCTAGATAAAACTATCTTAATTTTTAAGTCCCACTTTAAAGTAATTAAAGCTTAGGTTATGCTTCAGTCAAATTAAAGTAAGTTCTGCACAATTTAAGTAGCATGTAATTATTTAATTGACAAATTTATTCATTTATTTGCTGTGGTGAAAGGATTTAAAAGTGATCTGCTAATCTTCACACTTTTGTTAACGTCTTTTTATGTTTTTAGGTAAAGGATTTAATACTCTGTCTTAAATTGAATCGATGAGCTAAGTAGCCAAATGGTTATGATTAGAGGCTCTTTTAGATACCTGGTTTACAATGATAAAATATTTTAAAATTGTGAATAATCTAGTAATTTTTTACTATAAACAATCTTTAACAAAAACTCCTACAATATAAGGGTTAAGTGAGGTTAATTTGATATCAGGCAGACTGTTGAATTAACTGGAATGTTAATCTTTTCATGCAGTTGAGGTTTGCAGTATCTATACAAAGCTTTGACAAACTAAGCTAGTTTTTAAACATTAAACACTATTGCCTAAATTAAACTTCATTAATACCCTTTTTTATTAGCTAGTGTAATTTATATGTAATTTATTTGTGATATATTTCATTACTAAATTGTTTATTTTTGTTTTAACAATGCATGTTTATAGCCTGTATAATGTGACATAAAATGTTTTATATAAACTTTATTTAAAAAGTTAATTTGTGTATGTGTTAGAAATATTTTCTTTCATTAAGGCTTTCTCATTTTACTGAAGCCCTAATTATCTTATTTTTCAATTGGTATGAATAAGATGGATAGATTTTGTGAAATACTGTCTGCTCATCATTTTCTTTAAAAGATCTCTGTTTTTCATGCTTAAATAATTATCCCTCTTAAAGATTTTATTAATGATTGATTAAAGTGAATTTAAGCTATAAATAGTGTCAGGTTACAGTTTATTTTTGTTCTTATTTTAATTTCTTTTCTTTTCAAATTTAGCCCAGCGTAAGTCTGTACATATGTATACTCCTATCAACAACTTGTTATATTTGTTGTTTGTTTAGGTGTTATTTTATTGATATATCTAAACTGAAGAAGACATTATGTAATGTGTTAGCTATCAGTAGTCTTATGCAATTTGAGATACAGTCCTGGTGAATCAACATATACCTTATGGATCTATGATCAGGGTTGTTTGTCAAAGTTTTAAACCTTGGCATCTGAATGTTGTGCAAGGACTTAATGCAACATTTTATTTATCTATTTTACCTGTTGCTGTGTTCTTTTTTCTTGTTTGATTTCTTTGTATCATTAAGTATATGTGTTTGAACATTTATTTCAAGTTCATTAAATACTTTTTAAATTACAAAATTTTAGTTATATCAAAAATGAATACATACATTTGAATATAATAGCTAAAACTATGAGAAACATAACCAACACAATAATATAGATTTAAAGAAATTGTGTTGGATTACTAGCTAATCACTTTTTTGTATTAAAATAAACTTAGTTCCTTTATAAGTTAATTTGGATCTTTTCCTCAAAAGATAAATGGCACAAAAACTAAAAACAGCTAGATCTAATTAAAAAAACGACATCAATGTAAAAATTATGACTGTTTCTGTGGGGGTGAAACTAAGTTTCTTTATTATATTTTCCTTGGGTAATGTAGATGTGTAGCAAACCAATATATAGTAACACTCTTACTAATCTGCGGCCACTTAAAAAGGTTATCTTTCAAAAGCGAAGTTCCAACAGCTCAAAACTATTTGAAATAAAAGTATAAATAAAGCCTGTTACCTTGATTCTAAAAATCAATGTAGCTTCTGGTTTATGTGGGGGGGAGAACATTTGTATCTTTAAAAAAAAACACATTTAAAACTGTTTTTAAATTGTCGTCAATCCTTTGCTTTTATTTTTTACTTTTATTTGATAATAGGGTAAGAAATACACCAAAACAGAGTGGCCCAGTAAATGGGGATGAATGCTATTTCTGGAGGACAACAGGCTGTACATTTGGAAGTGATTGTAAATGGCAACATTATCCTAAAAGTAAAGGCATTGACAGAAAACCGTGGCAAAAATAGCATCAAACAATGTTTTAAAATTTAAATTCTCTTTAGTAAATTATATATAAATTTAAAAAATTTTGACGACAGATAATGCTTTTAAGATGACACTTGGGGTGTCCCTATTTATATATACTTACAAAGTTGTTTGTATAATTCTACACAAAACTGTTTTGTTGGTTATGAGAACAAATTATATGAAGAACTTCAGAACTGTACTCTGCAGTCAAGCTTTGTGATTAATTCTGTTTATAAATTCAAATTATAGCTCAATTTTTTTAAACAGATAATGTTATGATTTTGTTACAGATTTTATAAAATGGTTTTGTTATTTTTTTATTAAAGTAGAGGGAAGCTGCTAGATTAAGATCTGAATGCAAAGCTCAAACTTTTTTATACTTATAATATAAAAAATATTGAATCCATCAAAACACCGCCTTATGGAACTGCCTTGTCAGTTCACAACAGTATTGAACAGAAATTTCTTTTACAAGCAGGCCTTGGTGCCTGATATTACACTAACAAGACTTATTCACAAATCTGGTGATGAAGAGATTTCTGATATTTAGAAATAATTTGAATGTGCCATTTATTTTCATTAAAAATGTTAACTTTCTACTTGTTTTGTTTTGTCTATTAAATAAATTCACTAAACACATAATGGAGAATGATGTAGTTGTCTCTATGAGAACTAAGTGTATCAGTGAAATCTATTTAGACGCAGCCATTGTTTTCATACACTTTATTATGAAATTAACCAGTTTTATATTTTATCAAGATTTACAAGGCATTGTGTTTGTATAAACTTTATCAATTTCTTCACCTAAATGATGAGGAAAAGGTATTTTAAATATTTAATGCACCATGAAGCATAGTGCTGGTAGGAAATAAATTACTTGAAGATGAGGTAATTGGCTTATGAAAATGTTTTTTTATGCTTGCAATCTATTTATTACTCTTGTTCTGAAAACATTTATAGATATGATCAATATTCCAGCTAAACTCTCAATTTTAAAAATACTTGAACAAAAATTTTCTATTTTTTAAACTTTTTTTTTTTTTTTTTTTTATAAAATAAAACATTCATTAATTATTAGTAAAAATGCAAAGACTAATTACTGAATAGAACTAGTTGGGCAAAAGCCTTTCAAAGGATGAAAAAAAATTGTTTCCTTTAAAATCATTATCCAGATTAACAAATATTTTAACAACCTGTCTTTTTTTGTGTGGAAAATATTTGCACACTAATCTTGACAACAAAAATCTAAAACAATATGAGAAGACATAATTTTCCATTATTTATGTTAAAGTGCCTTGACTGTGGTTTGTGGTCCTTCCCATAGTTCATGGTTTATCATTCTCATCTCATTTTCCCAAATCATGAAGGGTAAGGTGAGGGACATCTTTATTAATGTTTATTACATTTTAAGACAAAAAATCTATTCAATCTGCTTTCTTAAGAAATTTATTTTAAAAAATTGTAAATATAAAATATACATACATGTATAACTGTTGCAATATTTTTTTTGCATGAAATGAATAAGGCAAACATTAGTGTTGATAGTGGAAGATCAAAATTTGCACATCAGGTTTATGACTTTCAGCAGGTATTAAATTGTGTCCCTTTACATCATTTTTATTTTAAATTTAACTAGTGCAGAAATGTTAATTTATTTTTGCCATGTTTTGCATAAGTCTATACTTTGAAGATTTTATTCATCAAGCTTCTGTTTAATGTTTTTTTTTTGCTTGTAATTTTTAGACTGGTATATAATAGAATCAGCTTCTAACAGAAATAATACTGAAAAATAATTGCCTTCTAGAGCTTAGTGAAGGTGTTATCTTTTCAGATAAATTTATACTCATGTATTGAAAGATAAGAATACTGCTTTTTATTATGTAATTGCTGAAATCTTAATTTTTGTCTTCCACATCCACTTAGTTTATAAGATCTGTAATAAGAATCTCTTATTTTAGAGCCATGTTACTAGTAGTACATGAGAATCCTAGTTAAAAATTTCTTGTTAGAATTTATATCATGTTTACAGACTTATTGAATTTTAAGTGAAAAAGAATTATCATTAAATATAAACCCAATGAGTTTAAATTTAAAATAAAGAATATTTTTATTAGTTCATAATCATTGTGTAAGTCTTTAAAAAAGTATGAAATTTCTTTTTAAGTTTGCTTTTTTTTGTTGTTCATGTGTTTGAAATTATTTAAGTTTTAACTTAAGAACTGCTGGCACTCCAAAATTTAAACTATATTTATTGTTGCCATACAAACATCACAAGTAATGATTCGACTTCATGCTAGTTTTTTCTTTAAATAAAGATTATGTGCAACTTGGTAGATTCTTGTCATAAATCAAGGTGTTGGAAGTGAGTAAAATTACTCAATTGTTTAGCTCTTGCTTTATTTTTTTCTTGTACCATAAAATTCTTGATGATAATACACTATGTTTTAACACTACACACTGAGTTCTTGTTTTTCACTGATCTTTTTCAACAGCACAACAGATAACAGTAATATAAAACTTCTTTATTTTTCTTGAAAAAATAATCTTTGACAAACAAACAATTAAAAAACTAGTTCATTAAATTTGTCAACAATGAAATTGAGGGGCTTTACCTAGTTGAAGTTCTATTTAAAAACAGCCACTTAAAATTTTTATACTGTTACGTTATAAAAATCATTGTTTACAAATAAATTACATTTGTATATAAAAGCTAATGGTTGCTGTTAATTTAAAAAATATAACTTTTACACCATGATTCAGATTCACATGACTGATGCTAAAAACAGTACATGCAATAAAACATCTCTTTATTTGACTTGTTTGCTTTACATAAAAGAAAACATCACAGCAACAATAAAATTACATTTGGGTTTACCTGTTCAATAGTTTTTAAAAATACCATTATGTGATAGAAATCCAACAGGTAAGAAAACAATCTGAAGTTTTTTTTTACAAAGCAAAAAAACTGCCAGTTGCATTGTACTTAGGTTTTAAAGATCTCTAAGCATGCATGTTTTTTAATAATCTGCAATATCGATGTTCTGTACAAAAATAGCTGAGGTGTATTTTGCAAAATACAAACGTTATGTTTAACAATTACTTTTATATTAAATACCCGGATGAGGACGTAATTTTGTATTTCTCCTGAAGAGAAAATGTTTAAGCTGGGATTTTCTTTGTGATTAATGAAGTAGATTTTCTGACATCTATTTAAATACAAATGTCAGTTAAAATTTTGTTTATTCTGTTATCCTTAACTCTACCCTCATCACCACTGTGCAGTTTTGTTCATGCCAGTGATTTAAAAAAGTGAAGCAACCTTTGTTATAATGTAAGCTTGAAATGTTTTTACCATTGAAAAATCTGATAATTAAACAATGACTTTAAATGTCGCTAATTAGTTTTAAAGGTTTTTGTGTAGTCTGAAAATATTTTTCTTTGATGGTCTTAATAATGTGTACTTAAATTTTTTTACATCAAATTATTTCTCATGACAACAAGATGTTAATATTTTTTTTACATTTGTTATATTAAAAAAAACAGGCAAAACACGAAATCTAAAATCAAGTATTTAAGAAAAAATTCACTTTCAAACAATTTAATTACATTAGTGTATTAAAAAAACTTCACGGCAATTAATATTGATTCTTCCAACATTGGTTAAGTAAAGGAATAAAAATAATTTTTAACATTAATACTCAAAATTATCTATACATGTTTTAAGTTGTTAAAATGCTTAATTTATAAATAATCTCTGCTAAACTATTTTGATTTACTGACAAAATTCCCAGTAAAAATGTGCTCGAGAACAGATGAAAGACTTAGTGACACTCCAGGTTGAAAGTAAAGTTAAAACTGAGCTAGGTAAAAACTTCAAGTGGTGGGCAATACCTGCATTGTGGGACACTAAAACATTTGGAGCAGTATAAAAATGTTAAAACTATTTTTAAAATCTCAGATATTATCAACATTACACATGATTAAGGACAATACTCTTTAAAATATTGAGAGAAAAACCAACCTAATAATAGATTCCATATCACAAAATACTGAAAATTTTATATTTTTAAAACGAGAATAAAATTCAACATGGTATGTGATTAAAAAAACTTTTTTCCTATAAATTGTCATTGCTGTGCTGGTCTGGTGGTGAATGGTGTGACACGAAACATGTAGCATCTATTGCATACCCTTACAGCTCTTTCTTCACCAAAATGAGGCAAAGGCACAGAACTTGATGAGCAGCGACTACAAAAAATCTAGGGAAAAAAAAACATTCTTTAAAAACAGACTACATTTTAACACTTTGTAAGTATAGCACAATAGACTACTACTGACATAAGATACACCAGGACTTGAAATTGTGCTAGTAATTTCAAGCTAAATAGCTTACCTTTCCACAATTACGACAATGGTGGCGCCTGCGAACAAATGTGAAAGGCACTTGACACGACATACATTCATTACACTGCTCATCTGGGATCCAAACTGGAGGTTCTGCAGAGGAAAGTTTTGATAAATAGTGTTATATCTGAACACAATACATATTTCATGAAAATAGAGTTATATAAATATTTTTTTTTTAAAAGATATTTTTATTTTACTATGGTTTTAATTTTCAGAATACAAAATAAAACCTACTTTGTCTTTGGTTTGAAGAGCTCCTTGCTCTTCTAGCTGTATGTGAGGCACTAGACATAGCTCTGTAAGCTGCCCCTAAGGGGGTGGTGTCTTTACTTTTCTCACCATCTGAGTGGTCCATAGGGACTGAGCAATTCATGTCAAAAACAGCTCGTAAAATGTTTCTCAAATCACCAGCAAAATTTGTTTGAAGTTGATCTGCCACACCTATGTTAAAAAAATGTTTACTAAATTTATGTTTACAATAACACTGAAACGTAACTGGAATCATGTTTCACAGATATTAATGTATATATATATATATATATATATATATATATATATATATATATATATATATATATATATATATATATATATATATATACATATATATAATATTTAGAGAGAGAGTGAGAGAGATATGTCACTACAACTTTTTAAAGTATTAGTATACAAATTTATATTTTTTTGTGTCAGTTATAAACTGCGGCTGTTAATTTCTAACCAGGATCCTAATGTACATACCAGATATACAAACAAAGAGCCTGTGTATCATGTCGCTGCTGCTTCTGAAGCGAGCTCTAACCTGCTGACGAGTGGCGTTTTCTGCAGCTTGAATGGCTAGAGCTATTTCTTCCTGGTCTCCGCAATCAGAAGTGTACGAGCTGGTTTCACTGCTGTTGCAACTAAACACACATGTAACAATACACTAACATGTTAATTAAAGTCAAACATTGACCTTATGTTTAGGCAAGAGTACTTTTAAAGTACAGAGTAGCAATACCATTGAACAATCTTTTATATAGCCCTCCAGATGATCTCTGTACTATACAATATACTTTCACATAGGCAAACTGACTACTACATCTTTAATCATTTAAGAAGTTTGATAGAAGTTTAGTAGTTAGAAAATGTGGATTCTAACTTATTATAATCATATTTTAAACAAGTCTTAAAATTTTAAAATGGAAGTGTTAACTTACTATTCAGCATCTAATAAATGAGAGTCCATAAGAGCTTTAGCATGCCTGGGTAATGCGGAACTGTGAGATGAGCTTGTCCCTGATTCCCCTCGTCTCTGTCTTTTATTTTCAGTTTTTGAGGACTTTGAAGACCCCCTGACCCCAGGTTTTTTATGGCGGACATTTTTTGTGGAGTCATGACGAATAACCTGTGATGGCCTTGGAGAATCAGTTGTGTGGGAATGGTTGAAGGAATTGCTGTGAGGTGGAATCTGTGTGAGGTGGGCTGTGTTGTCCTGAGAATCACACTGATTTCTGGATGAAAGAGAAGTGGAATTGATGCCAGACACTGCACTGTTACCTGGTGGTAATAAGTTATATTCTGTTCTGTTAACAGCTTCACTGTTACTTGGGTTCAGTGATGCTGCTATCAAGTTTGTGAAGGCGAGATTGTTCGTAGTGTGCATTTGTTGCTCTGCAATGGGAGCAGCATGGGATCCTGCTTCCATTTCTGAACCAACATCAGACACTGGTGGAGATTTGATGTTGTTGTTAACCTTGTCTACTTCAACATCTGTCTGTGCAGTGGTGTTGGCTGGGTGATCTCCAGAAGGAAGGAGTGAGTGCAGATCAGCACTAGCTGTGGGTAGAGCAAAGCCATCCCGCTGGGCAGCGGTCACTGAGTTACATGGAGGCACAGAGTTATCACAGACATTGTCTTCTACAGTATGTTTAGCTTGACAGGCATCAGATGATGTGTCCACATGAATTGCACAGGCAGCAGTGATGTGATCTAAATCTTCAGATAAATTACATGACTTTACATTACATGATGAATTATGTACCAGCACTGTAGAATCAACATGGCTAGAATCATCTTGAATTTCCACAGGGGAGACAGTTTCTACTTTAATACTGTTCATTGCACAACTAGATGGTGGAGACAAGGTGTTAGCGTGAAGAATCTCTGTACAGCCGTTGTTAATGGGCAATGAATGTTGATGACCAAGTGGAGTAGCTTCTGATGACTGGCTGACAGAATTCAACAAAGCTGTGGCCTCTTCTAATGGGGTGACCATTATGTCTTCACTGTAACTTGCTTTTTCAGGCTCAACACCAGCTGTAAGGGAAGGAATTAAAGTAGGGCCTACTATCATCGTATGTATTTTAAAAAACATTTTAAAATTTTATCAAAGAAATAAAAAAAAAAACCATCAAGGTTACATAAAAATGGTTTCACCCAAAAAATAGAGTGTTGTTTTAATACAAACTACTTCAGGATTAAATTAATATGCAATTAATGACACTAAAATAGCAACATTCTTTTCAGAATTGTATAAATTAGACAGGAACTTATAGGTTAAAAGAAATATTTTAATGAAAGTTTAGTAATGGACCACTCCCACTGACCATAATGTAGTTTCAACAAAGAATTATTTGAAATTATACATTAAAAAAAATTATTAATGTAGCAGTTTGGAAACTTATGAAATACAATGATATTCTCTAAAAATGTATTTCAATTATCCAACAACTTTACCATTATGGCAACTCTAGAGAGTTAGACAAGGATGTGGACTCACCTCTGACATTTTAGTGGATGTTGGTTGGGTTGTGAAGAAAATAAAAATAGCTTTCATGCTAAAAACATATGACTTTTGTGGTAGGTTATTTACCTTTGGTGGAAGAAAGGCACTTCTCATTGGCGATGGAAGGTAATAATTCTTGAGACTTTGCATTCAAATCAATTTCATGTGTTGTGAAAGATTCTGTTAAATGCACTTTGTCATGACTGCAATGGTTTTCAACAGACTGCTCATGCAGGTCCATTAGAGTTGGACTGCTGTCATCTGCTGTGGCTCCTAAAAGCTGGTTGGAGTCACTGGAGGAGATGGTGAACATGCTGCCAGAGTTGCTCACCACCTCGCTGTGGCGCCCAGAGTCATTACTGTCACATTTACTCCTGGCAAAGTTGGCCCTGTTGGATGCAGCACTTTCTCCAACACAGCCATTTTGCGTTGGCAGCGCCATCTCCCCGTTTGGCATTTGCTCGGATAAGAAAGGAGAATCTGGGATAAAGGCATTCACAGGACCAATCTGAGTAACATCTGGGTTGATGTTGTGGCTGTCAAAATTTGCTTCAAAATAGAGCTGATTAGTGAAGCGCTGTAGCTGTAGATCTTCAGACTGATCAGACTCGCTACTCTTCACCACCTCCACTTCTATGCTGCCCTCTGTGTCCCCTTCGCTGAGAAGAGGGGAAGAGGAGGAGGTGGACGAGTGGCTGCTCTGGGCATCAGGTTCTGGTTTTTCATTGGTTTGAGTCTGTTTTGCAATTCTGGCAGCTTCGTAATTTAAAGCCAATGCCTCTAATCTCTCTGCAATTTCCAGAGCAGTCAGTTCACTCTCAACACTACCATCATCCCCTTCTGAATCTTCCCTTTTCTCCTTGACTTGATTTTTTCTCTCCTCTCTTATTTTTCTACGCTCCTCTCGCAAATTTTGTTTCTTCTTCTGCTCCAAACTGATAAGAAAAGATGGCTCCTCTTGACTGCATAGGGCTCGCTCTAAAGTGTTCAGCTCCTCCACAGACAAGATGCCAAGCAGTTCTCTGTTGGAATGCAACACAGTAATGATCATCTATTTTAAACTGAGATAACTTATTACATGTGGCAACAACAAATCTTTTAAGTATAATAAAGAAATTTTGATAGTTTTAAAAATAAAATCTACATCAACCAACATTACATGCACTGTATGTACCTTATTTTCAGCAACAAAGTTTGAAAAGGTCTAAACATTTCAGAGATATTCCAAGGATCGTTGTCCGGATTTAATGGGCCATCATTAAAAATCAGAACTCCGCTGAAACAATTCATTTGAATGTTTTTATACAGATAACTATTTCCCTAAGTGCACGATTCATAATACTGTGTAGCTGTTTTTTGTTAACTTATGTTCCCCTTCTCATATAATTAATCCCACTCATCCGCTCAGAATGTGATTAATCTTATAAGTTTCACTGCGTAGATACAATGTTGTAAATTTTGTATAACAATGTGTTCAAGTACTTAAAACACTGACAACTAAGATTATCGATGTGGACAAACAACTTAGTATATATCATAATGTAAAAATATATTGTTGAAAATTAAATGTTATTGCAAATCACATGTTGTTGTTTGAAAGCGATATATTAAAATAACTTACCAAACAATAGCTAATCGAGGAATGGTGAACATCAGCGCTGGGTCATACTCATCAATCATGTCTCTTGTTAATAATCCTATTTTTAATGCCCTTTATGAAGAAATAGTTACAGTACACAATTGTTCAATTTTTAAAAAATATCTTTTAATTTAAAGTAGAATTTTCAGGTACTCCATATTTAGTTACAACAAAATGGAGTTTTTTAATCTATTAGAGTTTATGTTTCTTGACCTAACTTATGAAGGATGGTGTGGTCAGCACTATGCCCAGCCACCTTCACTGTCCCTAACTTAAGACATCCTGCTGAGTCATAACTGGACAGAGATCCTAACTGTGATAGCAGTGAACCATGCTACCACCCAACCATACCACCCCACACATAAGTAAAGTGAAGATATTTTAAATTTTAAAAAGACGTGACTAACACAAAGATGTTCAATCAAAACTAAATTTGATAAAATTCAGATAAATTTAAATAGGGTTATAGTATTTTACAGTTTACTGTTTAAAATATCCATCACAACTGAAGTTACCTCTGCACTGTCTCAGAGAAGAGAACAGTTATTTCTTGAATCATATCATATTCATGCGCTGTCTTGACGGGAACCATAGCACTCACATAACTAGAAACATTTATTTTTATGAGAATTTATTGAAATATCAAATGAAAACTGTAATAACAGTCCTGCAATGCAAACAGAAACACCATAAATAAGTCAGAAATATTTACAACCTCACTACTTACAATAAGTATAACTTGTAAAGTGACACTATTTAATCAAACTACTTACCTTAGTTCAAATTCGGCAAATAGTTTGTCAAATATGATCAATGATTCTTTTATCTGAAATAAGAATTAGTTTAAAACATGGTAATAAATTGTAAGATTCCATATTACGCATCTAATGGCTGATTTATAAACAAATTATCTTAGATTTATCATTTTTATTGTTTTAAATAACCAAATCATGACTAATGTGGAATTTTAGGAATGGTTTTTGAAACATCAAATCTGTTGTAAAACTACAAAAAGCTTGAAAGACAGACATTAAGCTGACAAAGATGTTAACTTACCTCCTCTGTATAAATCTGAATGTTACAGAGACACTGATCTCGCAGTATGGTACGTAAACTGTCCAAATTTTTTGTCAGAGCTCTAGCTAATGGCCGCATGCAAGCACTTTCTACTTCTCTATTCATGATGCTTGAGCCTGCTGCTAAACACTTAGGAAGAGAAACAATTTCGTTGCTATAAACTTAAGAAGAAAATTATTATTATGGATTGTAAGTAATCATGTAATGTAACAAAAGTGAAATTTTTTTTGTATACAAAGTCTGCTCTCATTATCTTAAAATTACATTTAATAAGTATCACCGCACTTACTTCTGCACCAAACCATAGCTGCCCAGCAAGGTTTTCCTGAATGACATCATCAGGAAACTTGACTCTGAAGTCCCGAGATGCTCGTTGATATTTAACAGTTTCATCCATCATCTGAGAGATGACATTGAGAACTCTGGCCTGACAGGCCCTGAGCTGGTTCACTAGAGCTGTACATCTCTCTGGATCTTTTCTTCCTTCAAAGCTGTCAAGCTCAGCTGCTACAAGGTTGAGCTCCTCATCAGCAAAGTAGAACTGTGCAAGGAGGGATGGATCTGATCTCTAAAAAAAATATATTAACTTTATTCAGATTAAATATGTAAGATGAAGGCATGCATTGAATATCTTAAGGATCAATTAATGATATATTACTTGTATTAATTATTTTTGTTGTTATTAAAGACTGGTTAGAATTTTTATACCAGTGTCTGATAATAGAATCTTCTTTAAAAGTAGGGGTGTTAGGTTAGGTTACTGGTACTGGACCTGGTAGTTAACTAAATACACACATTGTTGGCTTATGTCAATGCTAATCCTGTCCCTAACCCTAGTCCTACCATATCCTAACCCTAATTTCTAACCTTAAAATTAGTCGAGATTACAATATTATATTACTAACAACCCAACACACCTATTTTATGGAGGAGTCTATTAATAGTTTTATTTATGAATGATTATTGGACATCAGTATCTAAAATAATCTGTTTTGTTTAATTATAGTTAAGTTAGACATTGGATTTGACTGTCTACTACTAGATCTAGATTCTAGACTCTTCTAGCCTAAACAATATTTTCAATTCTAATGATAATCCTGAACATCCCTTTTCAAATCAATATCCCTACGTGAGATATTTTCATGTTTACACAAGTGATAAAACAAACAAATGTTGAAGCATAGCCTAAAAATAAATTATACATATTTATTTACCTTAGGCCTGTAGAGCCATTTTCTAAGAGAATTCATATTCAATACAACTTCAAATTAAGTCATTTGATTAAATTTGCAGAGACAATGCTATTTTAACTTTGTAAGAAGAGAAAAAACAACTCGTTCAAGGCAACTTTTCTTCCTGAAATCCAACCCTTACCGTAAGTGACGAAACTACGTCACTAATGTTATACTTCCGCCCGGTGTAATCTAAATTTGACCACTTTCAATTCTTTCTATAAATTTTTACACTTTAATATTCTCTTTAAGTTCTTGTTAAGGTGATGAAAAAATATTGATGGGCAGCGGCGTACGCAGGGGTGATAGGGAAGACGTAAGAATGAAAAACGAAATTTGTCTCACAGTTTTTTACTGTTATTGCTGACGTTGCTGTTACTTACACATGTGTCATTTCGCAGGGTGGGGGTCCACAACATGGGGCATATAGTTTAACTAGTAAGTTCTATCGTATTTTTGTGCATATATATATATATATATATATATATATATATATATATATATATATATATATATATATATATATATATATAGTTAGTTAGGCAGTATAAAGCATCACTCAGAATATGCCCATATGACATGTTTTGCAAACGGTGGATTGACACTAATATCTAATAAGTTTTTATAACTATTAAAACAGCGTTTTTGATACTTCTTAGTTGCACAGATTCTTAGATTGAAATTGTATTGCTATTTCTAGGGTTGAAATATCCGCAAATTCTTTGTGACAAATGTATTTAAACATATTGTCATTATTGTGTTGCGATGGTGGGGGCAATATCACCACCGACCTTCTCCACAAAAAGAACATTTTATAAGATCAGAATTTATATACATTCTAAGTCGCAAATGAATAAAGAATTTAAAAATGAATAAAGATAAAGTAATACAATTACATTAATAACGTTTCGTTCAAATAAAAATAATTATTTTGTATATAAACGGCATTGGTCGATCCTTCCAATAATTTATTTTAAAGACCTACGCTTTTTAAAAACATCCTGGATAAAAAGCTGGCTTATATTAAATATTTTATTTTCTAAACGTCATGAGTTTATTGTTAATGTAAATATTTGTTCTTTTTTTTTGTTTTATTGTTATTTTAATACGTGGCTTTTTACCAAATCTTAAATCCGCCACCGAATTGGTGATTAAATTGTTGAAAATTTCTCCACTTCTCCCACTCTTTTTTTCTTCCCACATATTAATTATTATCATCTCCCTAAATTTTTTGCCTTTTTCAAGTTTTCGCGATGGATATTGTATTGTTTCAAGCACTGATTATTAGATTTTAAATAGATTCAACTAGATCTAGATTCTGGAAATGCGTATAGATCTAGCCCATTAAAAAAGTAGAATAAAAGAATAACCAGACCTAGACCTAACTACAAAAACATAAACTTAATAATAATAAACAAAATAGAGTTGTCATGTGATTACAGTCACATGATCAAACAAATGGCCACCTGGTTTTACTCGCATAATATACTAGCTTAGCAGAATCTAAACATGGCAGATATTTCAGACAATAATATTGTTATAGTCACAGAAAATGCTTTAGACAAACATTACGAATATTTAAAAGACCCGTCATCTTATAAAGTCTACAAACAACGATGGTTTCTTCTTTTTATTATAGCAGTAATTAATTTTACAAATGCTTTGGTAAGTCCAGTTCTGAGACTGTTCACAGTCACAGAGTGACGAGTCAGAGTACTTGAGATTTTGAGATTGAAAGTACTGTTTGAGTTTGGTTACTTTTGTAACGATCGATGCGTTTAATTTGGCCAAAGCTAGTGTTTGTAATGTGCGTAAGAGGTAACGGTGAAAATGACAATAGCTTTAATAAATTAATATGAGTAGGCCTATTATTGTACTATTAAATAATTAGGCATTAGGGCCTAATAATATTAATTATTAATATATTATTTAATATAAATATTAATAATTATTTTGAACACTTGAACTTTAAGTGTTCAAGTTCAAGTCTTGAAGTATCTTCAGTTTGACAGTTTTAGTTTTAGTATTTCATTTGTACTGTACTCTGTACTGTTTACCATGTTCCTACTGACCTACTGGATCTAGGCCAGTGAGTAACGGAGTTATGCTTGGCATCAACAAATCGGCTGGCCTGTTGCATTGAGTTAAATATAAACTCAAAACAAAATAAACAGTGTAATTTAAATATGCCAGGCCGCATAGCCTCATAAATTATATTTATTTTTTTATCAATAAAAATCACATTTTAGTCAAATATTGAAATGTTATTGGAATAGTCTTACTAGATTTCTACAAGATTCTAGGGCCTAGTTAGTTTTAATTATTGAATTGTATATAAAAGCAAAGTCAGCTGTACCTATTTGTGTACACTTTTATATCCTCAGATATGGATTATGTTTTCACCAGTTACAGACCAAACATCTGCCTATTATAAAATATCCTTTATGGATGTTAATTGGTTATCACTTGTTTATCTTGTGGTGTCCATACCTTGTGGATTTTTTGCATCATGGATGCTGGACACATTAGGACTCCGTGCTAGTGTAAGTTTACAAATTACAGTTTACATCAATGCTGAATCAAATAAATAAATAAGTTGGCATTAAAAAAACAATGGATAAAATGTTTATCTAAATATTTATATTTTAAAGAGCAGTTTTTGAGAGTGGACAGGCTTAAAATGTATTTATCTGTAGTTCTATAATTGTCGTTAATTTTGTAGATCAATTTTAAAGACACAACTTATAAATATTTTGATTCATCTTATCAGCAATTTATCAATGATTACAAATGGAAGCTATCAGCTTTTTTTTTAAAATTTATTATTTTATTTGAGCATGTCACACTTTTATTTTTGAGTTTAAATAAATGAACGATGTTGTCGAGTTGTTGACAGGTTTGTTAAAACATTATGATTTTTTTTTGTCATATCCAACAGATAATACTTGCAGCTTGGCTTAACCTAATAGGATCAGCACTAAGAAATCTTACAGTTGATGACCTAGACTTCATTCACCTCCCACAAGGCAGTCGTTTTCCTGTCCTAATAAGTGGCCAGGTAGTTGCAGCTTGTGGCCAGACCTTTATCATGTTCACACCTGCTAAGGTGGCAGCTTTGTGGTTTGGAGATAATCAAAGAGCCATAGCCACCACCATTGCAACACTTTGTAAGGCATTGACTTAGCATATTTAGATAATAAGAGCCGACCCGCAGCGTATCATACGCCGCTATTTAGTTGTTTTATTTTCTACTTTTCAGTAATTCATAATTTGTAAATTCGACAGTACCAATGCTGCCACTGAAAATATTTGCTTTAAAACACTAACCCCCCCCCCCCCCCTTTCCCCCTAACCCCAACCCTACACCCCCCCCCCCCCTCCCGTGAAAGCAGCCTCCTCTTAGTTATTTCTTAGTTACCTCCTGTAAGTTTAAAATTGAACTAAATTATCTGCCCCTAATAGAAACCCAGCTGTACGGCTCTACGATTTGTAAACATTTAGCTTTGTAAAAATTTAGAGTGAACACCGCTCACCAATGTTGGGGTGGGGTGGGGGGTGGTAGTGATAGCGATAGAGAGAAAGAGAGGGGACTGCAAGGAGGCGCTTGCTGCTTGTTTTCTAACTGATCCCAGAAGAGAATTATATATATAGATACTGCCTGGACATAGAATGTCGAGGTCAGGAACCCCAAACAACTACTTGTAGTGTTATTTTTATTAGAAATATCTAGAAATCACATTTTTAAATGAATATTTTTATCTTTCTATACTTTAGCCAATCCTCTGGGAATTCTAGCAGCCAATATTTTATCACCAGCAATTGTCAAAAAGCCACAAGACATTTCCATTATGGTAAGTCATTATGTGCAATTTAATGTAGCTTACGTATCCTCTAAAAAATTATCTAAGTTATTCACATAATGTGATGGTTTTTAATAATGAAAATTTGTGTTTCTTTTAAATTAATTACAATCATAGTTATTAAACTGTTCTTAAAACCATCAGCATAGTGCTGATGCTGGAATTTCTCCTGGCCTAAGCCCACACAATACTAGTTAAATGTATGTTTACATACAATCATCATTCTTTTGAAGTAAAAAAGAAACAATTAGCTTTAATTTGCAGCTTTGGGTATGCAGTGGAATAAGTCTGTTTGGGGCACTACTATCTTCCTTCTGTGTTCGGAGCTCTGTTCCACCAACACCACCCAGTCCTAGTGCTGCTTCTCAGTCAGAACCATTTTTCATTGGCATTAAGAAGGTATGTGTCATCTATATAACAAATTTAAAAAAATGTAAATACTGTAGCCTCCTAAATTTGATTTCACGACAAATGTAAAAGTATATACATGCTAATTAGCAATCTAGTTTTGTTTAAATTTTTCAGCTTCGAAATAACCGTGCCTTTTGGTTGCTATCTCTGTCAATGGGAGGAGGACTTGCTCTGTTTACAGCTAACACAACATTCTTGGAGCAGATTTTATGTCCACAAAATTATGATAATGTGAGTAAAGTTACCCTTTCTGACCTGTTGGCAGGCAGTAGCAAGTAGAATTGACCTGTTTTCGTTACCTAGATTTAGAAATTATAGTCACTTCTATACCCAGTTGCCTTTACTTTCTCTAATGTAAGTTAGTTCTCCATCAGAGTTGGGTGGACTTTGGCATCTCCTGCTGAACCCAGTCAGTGAACAAAACAACATTTGGCTTAGCTGTTGTGTGCCTTGCCACCTAACCTGTCTATGCCTTAACAATGTGCATGTTGTTTTTTTCTTTTTTAGTTTTATTTTGTTTTTTAGAATTTTGCTGGACTGTGTGGGGCTTTGATGATAGGTCTTGGCGCTGTTGGTGCTTTTATTGCTGGGTTTATTGCTGACAAGACAAAGAAATTCGCTGAAGTTACCAAAATTGGTTTCTGCCTTAGCACACTGTGTGGAATTGCATTTGCTCAGGTTAGAAATTTAAAGTTCTGATGCAACCAAATTACTTATTGTGGATTTATTTTTAAAATATACCAAAAATAAATCAGAAATAAATACAGAAACATAAATTTATATAATTATAATACAGTGATTTATTTTTTTAATAAAGGCATCTGGTATGAAAATTAACGTATCTAATACTACAGCCTTGATAACGATATTATTAATGTCAGTTATCTACCCTTGAGGGCATACATATGAATGGGAGCATCTGCTGCCAGCTTGGTTCTCATGAGTGTGATCACCGTCATGCTGTGCTAGATGCCAAATTAATACCGTGATTATCTATTTCCATTAGCCATGTAAAAAATGATTATTTGCCTCACACATACTTCTAGTAAGAATAATATAAAAGCCAGTAATGTATCAGTACACTACCACGATTGAACAGTTGATGACATGGTCTAGGTCACAATGGTGACTCCCGATATACACAACAAATTATTCTTTATGTAATATTAATTCTGAATATAAATACAGTTGTTTGTGGTTGGCTAGAAGCTAATGTATTTTGAAGAACATTTAATGCCTTTATTAATAAAGATTGTTTTTTTAGTTGGCAAGACTACGTGGACAGGCTATTGCAACTGCTACAAGTATAACAATGTTTGGCTTTTTTGGATTTGCTGTGTACCCAACATCTCTGGAGCTAGCAGTGGAGTTGACTTATCCAGTTGCTGAAGCTACTAGTACTGGAATCATTTTCCTTTCAGGGTATTGTAACTGACTTGATCCTCAACTAATTTTTGTATACATTTAACAACTCGATTTTTAAAAAGTATAGTACCTTTAGAACAGTTCCTTTTTTAAACATCTTCAGTAGGTCATTTCATCTGTCTGCACATTGACATACTGTCTTAGACTTAGGTCATTCACTCATCAGCAGTGTTTCTTCCAGACTCTTTTCTCCGGGGGGGGGGGGGGGGGGGGCACTTGAAATTTTCGGGGGGCGGTAGACTTTCTTCGGGGGGGGGGGGCGGACACTGTTAAAAGTATATATTTTCTATATAAATTATATAAATTTCATTTCGTTCGGGGGCGGTAACAAATTTTCGGCGGGGGGGGGGGGGGGGGCTTTGAAGAGATGCCTGGAAGAAACTCTGCTCATCAGAGCTGGATTGACTTAGGAAGATCATAATTTTTCATATGGAATTGAGCAAGGGAACTGAACTCAAGACTTACTGGTTGACAATTTTGTGCTATATCACATTGATTGTTATCAATATTTATCACACAACTCAAAGTCATTTCATTTACAATGCACGCTTCCAAACTCTCATGTTAAGGCTTCTATGGATATTTTTGAAGAGATGTTTTATGTTTCCTAAACAGGCAAATTCAAGGCATCATTTTGATGCTGGTAGCTCAGTACACAGCTCAGCCTTTGACTGCCCATGCCAGTACTCTGCCTATGGCTTGCCCTAATAGTGATGAATTTGAACCACAGGACTGGACCAGTGAGGACCTTTTTTATATTTTAAGTTAAACTAGAACAGATTATCCCATTTGAGTTCTAGGGTTTTTTGTGATACAAATTATAAGTTGTATAGAACCTTGCTTTTGTAGGTTGAGGTGGTATCTTTGTTAAAATTTTATTGATATTAGCTAGCCCCAACGTCCTAAATGTGTACTTTAAAATGTATGTATTAAATCTTTTTCAGTACCCAATTTAATTTGCAATGGATTGGGTGTGGTGTATTGCATGGTGATAGTCCTTTTATTCCAAGCTGACTACAGGCGCATGCGGGCTGAAGATAAAATAAAAGCATCCTGTACACTACAAGGAAAAATGGAAAGTCCGGTGAATCAATAACTACTTTAAAATCTAGTCATTCATTTTTAAAAGGTGTTTAATTTCTTGTTTTTCAACAATATTTTGTGTATTTGATGGAACATTATGTTTACACAATATTAGTTTATTTACAAAACTGAATGACAAGCCACAACATTGAGTTATAATTTATGCCAGTATTAAATATAAGTTTTGAATTTAGCTTATTCTTATACTAATTAATTTATTGTAAATAGTGTTTAAAGTTTTATGTAATATTATCTTCCTATATAGAAATATACAATTTTAAAATGTTGTAAATTAAATTATTCAGAAAGTGCCATATTTATGTCTGCTTTGGTATGTCATAATGTTTTTTTTTCCAAATACAGTCCATTTTCATTAAATTTATGACAAATAGTATTTGATTTTTTAAATGAGGTATTTATAACTTTGAAATGATCTCCACAATTATCATTGTATTTTAATCTCCCTACCTCCCCTGGTTAACTGCCTCCAAGTCAATTTTCTTTTCCTGATCAACTTTCTTCTGATCAACGTTCTTCTGGTCAATCTTCTCCATCTGGTCAATCTTCTCCTCCTAGTCAACCTTCTCCTCCTGGTCAATTTTCTCCTCCTAGCCAACCTTTGATAGCGTAATTTCTTCTAAATGGTGAACAAACTTAATATAAAACTGTTCAAAAACTAACTTACAGAGATCATGGCAGATGAATTAGGAACCTTATAGACAGTAGAAAATGTAAATGCTTGACTGTTTGTGTGAAGGAATTGAAGAATTTACAGTTCTTTTTATGCTGACTTGTTAATGTTATGTTTTATACTTATAAGTTTAATTGTTGTATATTTATAAATATTATAAAAATTGTGATCTTTAATTTTCTTTCTGATTCTGAAAAATCATTTTGAATAATTTAAATTTATGAACTTTTCAAGACTGATTGTAAATTAAGTAAGGCCCATATCCGTTTTAAAATATATTTATCTCCTTTTGTGCTTGTCATTTGTGTACATTATTGTACTCTTGTGTTTTCAGAAACCAGCAATAATTTCTGATGATCAAATAAACACAAAACAAGACATTGGTGTTGAGTAGCAAGTCTAATAGCTCTCACAACTAAGGTCTTACTGTAGTACATCAGAGAGTTGAGTTTTATGGCCTCATTTCTTTTTCATACACTACCCTTGTTATACATTCCTGGTAATCACAGTTTGACCCTCCATTACTGTTCCTTCCTCACCTTTGGCTCTAACAAATAACTCAGGTGTAAAGACTCATTTTATCCTTAAGGGTCATGTATATGAATTTTAGTGAACTTGTTATCCTTTTGTAATGAAAGCCTTAATAGATTTATGACATCTCCAAGCAAGTTTTCTGCATCAAGAGGAAAGTCATGTTTTGCACTTTAATCCTATTACAATTATATTGTAATTTGCACTCACATACAGACCAGTCTAGGATAAAATGAATTCAATATTTAAAATATTTGTTTTTAATATTAACTTTTGTAAATGTTAACAATTTAATGTTGTCTTTAAAAGTTGTAAATATTGTTATCTAGTTTTAAAAAATTACTGCTATGTTAGGCCTGGGTTGTGCATATATGTAAACAATGTACTATGGCCGCTGCCACTGGTTTATTTTTCTTTTATTGGGAATGAGTCAGATTATTTATCAGTCTTTACAAGTCTTGATTATATTTTTAGTTTTTTATATTGACATTAAATGCTCTTTGGTGAGTGTAGTAATATTAATTGCTGCAAATGATATGCAGCTGACTGTAAAAATTCAAAAAGTAAATAAGCAGCAGAGCATTTGAAAGCATTCATAATTTATATATATACACACACATATATCATACATACAGTTAGGAACACTTCAGTCATCTTACTGTGTGAGATTTATGTTATAATTAAGTGCCTCAATTAGTATTTATTTGAGAAGTTGTTATAGGAAATTGTATTTTACACATGTTTTAACAAATAAACTTTTACTTTGTTCATAAAATGTATGCTATATACTTATTAGATAATACCTTATAAAAATGTATCATTCTATGTAATGTTTAATGTAAAAATATTTTCTTGCAATGTGCACTAATTTTTTTAGTCCTACATTATTAAGCTGAACATCTTTTAATAACTTTATAATTGTGTTAATTGCTGAATGGATTGATTGCATTCAGAAATCAAGTCTATTTTTACATGTAAACCTTTTTGTCCAATAAAATATGTCTTTTTCTATTTATAAATGTTTTGTTATATTCATGTATTGATACAAGTACACATGTTGTTGTGTGTAATGTTTTGTAATGTAAATTTCTCCTCAGAAACAAGTACTCTGTAAGTATACACACTGCAACTTACGATACCAGCCTGTAGAGATTTAATGTCTAATGGTAATCCTTTTTAAGTTTTATCAAAACAACAGTCACCTATGATGTAAAATTATCCATTATAAAATGATAAGTGTTTTGATAAGTATTAAGTAAATTGTGTTTGCTAAAATACAACCAATGCAACAAGGGTGCAACACCATTTTGAAAGGTTTCTTTATTGTGTATGCTTTTTAAAGCAAACAATACAAGAATGGATATTATTTAACTTAACCCCAAAAACAAAATAAAGAATCTGGTACAACAGATGAATAACCTAGAACTGAAAAATAAAATCATGAGATTATGGGCATGGAAGATAAAGAAAAACTTAGTTGGAAAAAAAAAAAAAAAACCTCCCCAGATAAGTTTTAATAACTGTTTCTAGAATTTAAAAATAAATCTGATATATTTGTCAAAATTTATTTCAAGCAACACTTTTTTTCTTCAGATTTGCAGCAACTAAAATTGTATATACAACAGTGGTATAGAAAGACAATATTGGCTTTCTTTTACATCTTCAAATATGTGTATGTACAAAGTATATAGATATATTTATATACACGCACAACAAACTTCTTACAATTCAAATGCCATATTTTCTTGAGCATTTGATGGATTTTTTAAAATTGATCAAAATTAACAAGAAAAACTTTGTTGTAACACTCAGCGGTTACAAGTATGTAATACAAGCAAACCACTTGAGTTTGTTAAAATCTTTTAGTCACTGAGAACACACTCATGAGCTTATACACAGTAACTACAGATTAGTAAAAAGCCTTGAGTTAAGCTAAAAAGTATGGGTATTTAACCAGTTTTTAATTTTAAAATCTGCCCAATTAATTTTGATAGTATATTGTCCTAACAGAAATTTGTATTGAGTTTAGTGCGAGCCTCTTACATGGTACAGGTACATGAAAATGAATACCTTACATTCTAAAATGCTGAATTGTTAATACAATACTTGTTTCAACAAGATCTTTTCTCTGTACTGATACTTAATTATTTTAGGAATTTTTACCAATGCCTTATCTATCTTATGCAAATAATTTTACTTTGTTGAAGAAAAAAAAATTAAAAAATACACAGAAGTAACAGTGTTACTAAATAAAAATCAATAATTATCAATGTACCTTCAATTTTTATTTACATTAATGTAGTACTGCAGACACAAACATTTCTGGGAAAATAGGAAAAGTTCTCATACCATGACATCAAAGTGAATCAATATACAGTGACTGTTATTCTTGGTATACATTTATTTGATAATAAATAAGTCAATAAAATTTTAAACACAGTGAAGACGGCTAAAAGCTGTTCATTATTAAAAAGATAAAACAACTTAAGCAGCATTTTCGACTTACCAGGTAAATAAAAAATATTTTTCAATGCTTAATAAATTGCAATCCCATAGACATAAAGTGCAAGAATATGTTATGTCCATTATGTTTGATACATTTCAATACTTTTTTTACAAACAAAAAAATATATAAAATAATGTAATAGTATTAGTTATAAATGAAAATAAAATTCCAACTTAAATTAATTTTGCACTAATTATCAAAACAAAATATACTGGTATTGAGTTTGAATACACTTTTAATCACAGACAACTATGCACACATCTAAAGGCGTAGATTGTGGGCCAATTGTAATAATTAGATGGGTTTTCTAATTTTACGAAAATATAACAGGTTTTAACAGTTGGCTTTTTAAAATTACTACAATAAAGGTTTAAACCTTAACAGACACATTTAAGTTTTTTTTTAAAAACTAAAAATTAGAATCATAAAGATTTTTCTGTTTAAGTTTAATATGTTATATTAATCTTCATATCCATTAAATGAAGATCTGTTTTGCTTAGAAAATAGTTCTTGAAAAATGAACCAAACTGTGCCTTAAAATATTTAACTAATAATAGTAAATTAAACATGCTTTTAGGATGTACAGCTTTTTAAAATAAAAAAAATCCTTAAGAAATTGGGATAACAAACATTTCTATGAGTTATTCACTGATCAACATATTTAGTTGTATTATACACACAGTGTACATAAGAATGTTACATTTTGGTGGATTAATTTATTTACATATTTAACAGGAAAACATTGGCACTCTGGAAGCTTTCTTTACTTGAGTATCACTAGTTTAGCAATTATGATTAGTGGCGACTCATCTAACTACACTGACTTCAATTTTCAAATATTGTGAACGAAGTAGAGATAGAATATTGAAACAAAATATAACATACTTAGTGTATCATCTTTAGAAATGTGAGAAAATGAAATACTTAATTTGGAATAATTATTTTTACAGAAACTTAAAACACCTATAAATAAAGCTTAAATTATTATAAGAATTAAAAAAACACAACGTTTACTGAATTTAAAAAAGAACTTTCTTTTGAAAAAAATGAAACTTTTGGGTCTGGATTGCAGCTTGGTGAGACCATTGCTCTATAGCATTTATGCAATAATTTGTAATACTTCCTACACTTTAAAAATGCAGATTTAGTTCGGAGAAGTGGTTTATTTAAAGTGTATGTTAAGAAAAATTGTAAACTGTTACAAATTTACATAGAAATATATCCTAAAAACACAATTAAAACCATACTTTTTTTAAATAAATGAGTTATGAAAATGCCAGATAAGTTTCAACAAATTTCAATTGGTAGAAAATATGTGTAGGAATTTTTAAAAAACAAACATCTCTGAGCAATTTGAAAAGTATATGTATATTTTAGTTAGCTTTACAGTTATTTTTTAAAAAATGTAGTAAACACTTCTAAATTTACCATGTAGATTTGACAAACTGTATGTGAGTTGTAAAGAGTGTGAAATATTTTTGGGAATGGCAGCTAGAAATTTTAGGCAAAATTAAAAATAAAGATTTTACTTTTTTTTATTGAAAGACATGCTAAAAAAATGAATGAATTAAGTGAACAAAGCTTTGGGGGGGGGGGGGGGGGGGGGGGACCTAAACAGGCTACAGAATGTCTTTTGATGTTGAAACCTGATTAAAAAGCATTGAAGGATTGAATGGGCTCGCACACAATTCTTATGTGAATTAATACAATGGAGTAACCAAAAGCTAATGTGTAAGCCCAGGAGCAGATAACTAAAGATAATAAACATTTAGAAAATACAAATAATATGGTTAAGGGAAGACAACTATTAAGTAGAAAACTGTAAAGAGATAAAATAAATAAAAACTAGAGACACTAGGAAAAAAGTGAGAGGAAGACTAAAGTAAGCTTTTTCTTTTTAAAAAAAAAAATCCTGCATTCACTGAGAAACCAAATATTACCATAATAAATTATAACCCTTGATCAATAAACTACCACAGGGATTACCAGGTGGTGACTCAAATTAAATATATTTAATGGTCATTTAATGAGTTAATTAATTCATTGTATCTCTAACAATAATCAACAATTTTCAATCAAGGTGCAGATCCAGCTTCAAAGTGTTAATGAATGTATTTATTTTATGAATACTATCTAAATCCAGAAATAAAAAGTATACCATCAGTTTTTATTAATTACTTTATAAGCCTTCTGTAAAAGTAATAAAAATTTTAAAAGATAAATTTAGAAGTAATGAGAGCTGAATAAAATTAAAACAATTTTCACTAAAAGTAAACAAGGGAGTGAAACATTTTGTTCGAAAGTAAAATCAATCGTTCCAATTACAACATTGTCAGGGGCAAACATCAAAGATAGTCATTTTGTTTATACATAATTAAAGATTGATATGCTTTAGTAAGACCTTCCTCAGTATAAAGAATAAAAATCCATTAATGTTTTCATTGAAATCCCAATACAACTTGCAAAAAAATCAAGCAAAATAGTACTTATTTTAGTAGTAATAGTATACTTTTGGATAATACATCTATACCCTTATTTTATGACACTAATTTTTTTAAAATTAGCTAATTCAAATAAATTAATTGTTTAGATATGGACAAGAAATCATGTTTAAAGAAAACTGTTATTATAGTGAGTATCTATCATATTCTATAAGTATAAAATTTAAATCCATAACTTTCTTTAACATTAATACTTTGTTTCTTAGGCAAATTTCTACTTGAAGCTATAAAATAATTGTTCACTGATTATAATTTAAATTACACTTGTCACAGGATAACAGCCAATGGTTTTAAGTACCTTGCACTGCTTAATTTAATATATAAAGAAACCAAAATTTTTTCAGCAATTACTTTCTTTGTTAACAAAAATTAACTTCCATTGTAAAAATGACTTTTAAATTTTTTAAGCTACGATAAATTAAATTGTGTTTGCTCCCACTGCTTTTATTTTCACCTGTATTGTCAATAGTTAAGAAATTTAAATAAAACAAGTTGGCTGAATAGATTTCATAATTATGGATTCCTACAGCAATCATCTTTTGTGGGTTCTTAAAGTTTTTAGCTTTTTTGTCAAAATAGTTTTAGGGTAAAAGTAGAATTTTTTTAGAATGTATTAGCAGCTGTAATTGAATCAGAGATGTTAGATATTCAATAATGTATACTGTAAATACGACAGAAAAATAAACTAAAAAGTGTGTTTTTTTAAACAGCTTAAAGCAAAACTTTACCATGCAATTTAAGAATCTTTAGGTATTGTAGAAGATCTCATGTGCAGCAATTATTTTCAGGATATGAATGCACTATGTAAACATTTGATAAATAATAATGTAAGATGGATAATGAAAAGCTTTAAAAACCCATAAAATTAAACTGAAAAAGCAAAAACATATTTATTCTCTTTTAGTAGTTTCACAAAGAATATTACATTTTTAAACAAACAAAATGTATTATGAAAGTTAATTGTTGTTTATCAGAACACAGCCTTTAATATAAATATATATTACATTTAAAAATGTGAACAGATATATGAGATTTCTAATGGGTGGACTATGTAGATTAAGACATCCACTATTAAAACAACTCTTCAGATTTTAAATATATATTAAGTGTTAACTAGTTATACAGAATTCAATTTCTAAGTTTATCTTACTGTGTTTAAAAAAACTGGCCACTGAAATAAGAAAAACATTTCTTTTAACAAAAACTCAAGCAATGTAAATTATTGTTTGGACACAACTGAGGCAATAAAACAAGTAACTAAAACCTCAAGGAAATATAAACAAGAGAAACCAAATCACAATAAACTTGGGAGTTAAAGATCTTGCTTTTAGTTTTTTCTTTCTTTTTAAAAGAAAGTAAAACAAACCAGATATAGAACTAATTTTGTTGTTATCAATGTTACATAAGTTTCTAGGCAGATATGTTTATAGAAACTTAAGAGGCAAATAAATATTAGCAGTATTATAAACAAGGATTCACAGCACAAAATTACCCAGTTTAAATGCTATTGTAGGAGTAAAATAATTGTGATCATTTAATAAAAATAAAATAATGAGTTGAAACACAGATATAAACTTTACTGCATATAGTGAACCCTGGTAATTTGCTTAGACAAAGTCAATATAGGTAAAAATATTTTTATAAAGCATTATAATAATTAGCACCACATTCAGTCATAAGTAGTTTTCTTACAAATGAATGCAAATTATTCTTGATAAAAATTTCATTTTAGCTTTAAATTTCCCACATGTTTGCCATATTTCTAAGGTAGACTAAGCCTACAGTTAAACAATGTAAAATTTTACCCACTTACCTATCAAGTATGCATATTATAATGTTTCGATGTGTGTATAGACGAAATATAAAATCAATTTAAAATATGGAATATTTACATCATTATTGGTATACTTACAATTTCACATCATCTTTGAAATTCTGAAAATGAAATATCAATGAAAGTGATTTTTGTGGTAAGAGATATACTTTATTATATTTATGTTTAAAATTACAAAACTAAATGTGAATTTTAAGTAGTAAAACAGACGACCTATGGTTGTCCTAGCTAAATCAAGTCTTGTCGTTGAGTTAATGTCCATCCTATTTATAAATCACAACTACGATACCTGTTATGATACCTAATTAAGCAAATCAAAATCTTCAAAAACAAAGTCTCTGTCTGTTTCTGCTGCTAATAACTGAGCAGCCATGGTAGCCTGTTTTATAGCTACCCTATACTGGCCTTTTTTCTTTTTATTATACCTAACTTTAAAGTCCTTTAGAAAAGGGAAAAGGTCTGAGCAATGCATGTGAGACATGGTGTTGGACCCAAACCAAGCAACCTTTGCTAGTTGTGTAATGACTACATCATTGTCTCGTTGTGTCACTGTGATGTTAGATACCCTACCAGGCCACCATGGAAAACCCTGTATTTTCCCCCAAACAATATCACCAACATGAATCTCCCGACCTTCTTCTAACACACAGCCTGTCACATTTTGAGTCTGTATTTTCATCATTAAGGGCTTAATGATTCCTTTGTCTTCCTCTTCTGGAGGTGGGGAGTTTGTCCCGGGGAAAAAGTCATCAGGCATTCTGTCTTCTCCTGAATCGTCACTGAAGTCACTTAAATGGGAGTCTAGTCCACTAGAGTGGGATTGACTTTCCTCAGATGTTTGCACTAGTGGATACTCAGCTACTGGTACAGATTCAGAGCTTAAGCCTGAGGAAAATGTACTGCTACTTTTACTCCTTAGAGGATAGTCTTTTAGCATTCTGTTTGGGGAAGTTGTGAAGTGCCAGTTTGGTGAGGCACTGACAACCCGGGCAGGAGAAGCATTTTTTCTACGGTGAGGAGAACTCCCAATGGGCATAATGCTAGGGGATGTTTTCACAATGTACTTAGGTGAGACACTTGGAGTTGACTGCTTGGGTGAGGATGCCACCCGAGAAAGACCTTGGTTTTGTTTCCAAGTGTACACAAGTCTTGGCCTATGCATGCTTACACTGTCCTGAACGGGCACAGTGTTTTCATGGTTCTCCTCATCTAAGCCAGACATTTTTTTATCCCATTCAGCATTACTTTCTTCAAAACTGTTATCTGCATGTATTTTCATACTCAGATCTTCTATTTTATTTTCTCCGTCAGTTCGTTTAACCAAGTCTTCTTCATCCTCAACAGGTAATTGGATAGAACTTTCATGTTTATGTTTATGCTTTTTCTTGTGCTTTTTCTGAGATTTATAAGGCACAAAATGATCTGTTTTGATTTCTACATTCAGGTCATCTTTAATAATGCTGGATTTAGATTTATCTCTTTCTTTGGCTTTTTTAGCTGCCTTTTTGGCTTTTTTATGTGACTGATTATCTGTGGGGACAGATATATCAAGAATTTTTATTTTTGGTACAGGAAGATGTCCTGTATCAAAAAATATATCCTCATCAGGTAAACGTGGTGGAATTTTTAAAATCGCACCATCACCAATGGTGATTTTAATAGCAGGTGATGGCTTCGGGTGAAAAGAAGCAGTTAATGCTTCTTTCTCTTTTTTAACGTTTTTACTAGTGTTAGATGACTTTTTTCCTTCTGGGTTATCGATAATTTGTAGCCAGTCATTGCCTGCAACATTTGTGCTCGAGTTACAACTCCCTGAGCTTGAAGACCTGTTGTACCTAGTTTTGACACTGAAACTTTTTTTATCAGCAATGTCAGAAAGTTTGTTGCTGCTGTTGCTTCTTGTCACACCTCTCCTAGTAGCAAGGCAAGGTGATGTACAGTTTCTTGTCGCTGCCCTTGAGCTTGTTTCATGGGTGTGTTTAGAACACTTATGCTGAATATCTTCCAAGACAACCAGAGGTGTCTGAAATGTACTCTTTCTCTTTCTCAAACCAATAGTCAATGAAGAGGAAGCCTGTGGATCCACCCCAAGACCCATTTTTAGAGGAGATTTTGAAACTGATGTTAGATTGCAGTTGGCACTCTTTTGTTGAGAGTTACTATGTGTAGTGCTGTGATTTTTTGTATCATGAATGGCTGACTTGCACTTAGAGCACAAAGTTTGCCTCGGCCTTAGCCTTATGTCTCTGACAGTTTTTCGTCTGTTGGAGAAGGTTTGCATTTCAACAGTAGTTATTTCAGATATTGGTCTAGGATTAAAAAGGAATGGGTTGGTATTGTAAGAAAACCGTGAGACAGAGGCAGACTGCTCAACTTTCATGTCTTTGTAATCAGCACCGGTTGGAGGTTTGTTTTCTGATTCATGCTTCACTTCACTATGAGATCTTGAGCAGTTTCTTGAAGTTGTTTGCTTCTCTGGCAGGACTTTATTTGAAAATGGGATCCCATGTGGAAAGAATCTACATGAAGAAGAAAAATAAAACAATTACAATTAGAGGTGTGTGAATATTGAGCATTGTTAAACATTAACATCATAAAAATAATAAAAAGTATTATAATAAAGATGTAAAACACTGCATTTTGAAAAAAAATACCAAACTTAGCACACCGTTTTGACCTGGGTTTTCTTGTCAGTTATGTGAAACTAACAAATAGAATAAACAACAACTTAGTTTACCGTGTTTTTGTAGTGCTATTATTTACAGCTTTGTGTTTCAATTTTGTGGCAAAGCTAAACTAATTACTGTGATTGAAATTCATAACATTAACTAAGCATGAGAACATCTGGGCCAGATACAAAGAAGGTAGGTGTGTGTGGTTAATATTATTCTTTCTAGAAGACAATAGAACATTAAAATTAAATTGACATATTTTGATCAGAATGTAAGATTTGAATGTAATCATAAAGTAGTATATTTGCTGTAGTAAAAATGCATAACAAAATAATGTTCATTACTTCACAGGACCTCCCTGAGTAAACTGACTCAGTTTACTCAGGGAGGTCCTGTGAAGTAAATAGTAATGAACATTATTTTGTTATACATTTAGACTACAGCAAATATACTCCCAGAGGACCTCCCTGAGTAAACTGAGTCTTCTGAGCTCTGATTAGTACCTGATGCGAATTAGGAAAATAATAATAGAAGCTGGATAAAGAACTGATTATCTCCATCATATGCAAAGGTTACAAAAACAGGGGGACTTCATCTTGTCATCTGTTCTAAGAAAGGGTAACTTTTTACTTATTAGTCCTAACACTCGATTAATGCTATCCTTCCTCAAGTCTTATCTATGGTCCTTGTAAAAATGTACTAGCTGAGAATCCCCACTCCTTAAATATGCACATTAAACAAGTCCTTTTGGTGTTTCCTTTGATGGTCCATGTGTTTTCTTGATTGATTGCTTTCTTTCTTGTTGATTGATGTGATGATTGATTGAGTTACCTTCATACTTTTTTAAAGATTATTTACTAATAAGGTTTTTAAGTAAGTGAGATTAATTAATAATAACCTATTGCCTAAGTAATTAATTAGTAATTAGAAGGCCTAAGTTAATTAATTAGGCCTAATGCCTAATCTGAGTAATCTCAGTAATCTGAGGACTGCGAGGACTAACAACCAGCAGGAATTTATACATGTGCCTTGCTTAGGCTAAGGAAAGGAGGCATTAGCTGGGTCAATTTAAGTGAAGTGAGTTGGGTAATAGGGCACGAGTGTAACAGTAAATTAAATCAAAGAAAAAAGTTGTCCAAAAACTAGTTCAAATGTTTTGTTTGTGTGCTAAGCAGAATTTTTTGTGTGGAAAGAACTAGCTGGCATTACATTACTATTTAATATCAAATTTACCCTTGGTCACATTCTAACAAAACGCCGCGATATTCTTTTCCATTATGCATTAAAAAGACTGCAATGATGTTTTCAAAAGAATACTCCACCAGTACTGTAAGGCAAACTCCTTTTGTGAGTATTTCCGTTCCTATGTTTGGGTTCGCCATTTTGTTACATGTTCTTTTAGAGCTAAAGTTTAGAGAAACGCATGCGCAGGCACATAGCTTCCTAGTCCTGTGGTAGGAATTATTCAATGACAAGATCTTATATCAATGCTACAGACTAAATGTATATGGGCCTATACCTTAGTATAGATCTAGATCTAGAACCAGATCTGTATATTTTAAATAGAGCCTTAAAAAGAAAACTGAGAATTCAATCAGGTTTTCACCGTTTTATGTATAATATTGTACAGGCGTTTATAAACGTTGTCCCTTAACTATACTAAAACTATATCAAATATCAATTACATGATTTATGTAGCTGTGAAGATAAAAGAAACGGCATTTTCTGAAACTTTATTGACTTTGTCATCGATAATAATAATAACATGCGATACTTCTCAAAAGCGCAACTTCAGCCATATTTCACCCTCTCCCATCATCTCTTTTACCTCCCCTTGTAAGAAATCATGATTCTACCGTAATGTTTTTTTTTAAACTGTCACTGATGTAATTAGAAAGTACAAAATATATCCTAATTCACATCCCCATCATCCCCCGCTGATCTGCGTCACAATAGTTTGACACCTAGTTGTGGATTACTTCCACCCCCCTCCCCCACCTCCACCCCCTTAGTTCCATCTTGGCAGCTACTGTGAGAATCCACCCCCCCCCCCCTTTTCAGTGTGCTTTGCTCCCACACTGTTTCCAGATGTCCGTGCTGTGAGGAGCGAGTCCAATACCACGTGATCAGCACAGCATGGCAGCAAGCATGTCACAGTCAGCTGTGTCTCCGATGTGCTGTTTTTATTCCCTGAGTTTTATTTATAAACTTCTGTCATCAAGGGAACGGGCATCATTTTATTACAGAAAATGTAGGGTTCCTAAAACATGACAATAGGAGACCACCACAGACCATCATTTCGGCAGTGCTATATATCTATTGATTCGCCGAACACTCTTATACAAATGCCCGATTAACCAGATGTTAAAATTATTATTATTTTTAACAATCCCATTTCCTTAACGTCATACTTTGTCATACAAAATACATTACAACGCAAACCATGTCAAGAAGTTTCACCCCACCCCCCTCCAAAAAATTACATCATCTACCCATCCCTATGAGAAGGGGTTTCTCGTACTTCAACACCTTCCGTTCCACGCTGACTTTTTCTGCTGTTGTGTTCTTCTTCTTTATCTGGACTCCCAACTACTTTAGATCAGTCTCCACATCGTCTTTCCAGGTCTGCATGGTGGTCGTTTCCCTTGGGGTTGTTGAGTTGTACACAACTTTCATCCCTCTCTGATTTTAGCATATTTCATACATGATATACAACATGGTTGGTTCGAATTCTCCACCCATTCTTATCTGTGTCGGTCCATAATTTTAAAATTTTCTCTCCCAGAAATTCAAAATATTTTTCATTAGTTTTTGATAAGCTTCATTACTTTCTCGTATATACGAAGTATAGAGAAAGTCTTGTAATCGTGCAAAAAAAAAAAATCGAGATTTTTGCAAATCTCGACGTTTTGCATCTCACTGATACGGAAAAACATAATTTTGCAATCTTGTCCGTATGTCTGTGTGTCTGTGTGTGTGTCTGTGTGTGTGTGTGTCCGTGTGTAAACACGATAACTTGAGTACCGTTACAGCTAGGTTGATGAAATTTCATATATAAGTATTTTATCAAAATCGTAGATCCGTATCAACTTTTGAGCGATTTCTGACAACCGGAAGTGGTACTTTTTCTACTTTGAATTTTTCAAAAGCCTATAACTTGAGTACTATTTCAGATAGATAAATGAAATTTCACATGTAAGTAAAAGATCTAATTCTCTACCTTCTGTTAAATTTTGAGTAATTTCCGTTGACCGGAAGTAGTAATTTACGCTACTTCCGATTTCTCAAAAAACTAATGTAAATTTTTAAAGTAATAATAATATTGCGCACTATTATGCGCTTTTTTATTTCGCGTTCACTTGGTGTGCAATTAATTTGTCTACGAGATTTTATTCTATTTTTAAAACTTTAAGTATTTAAAATGGATTAAAAATCATGTCTATAGCCCGAGTTCCCATCCCCTGTTATTTTATATAAGAATATTCGAGAAAGTTTAGGGGAGATCACTCCCGGTTTATTTTTATATTGTTTATTTGACTTATTTTTACTTTCTCGTATATACGAAATATAGAGAAAGTCTTGTAATCGTGCAAAAAAAAAAATCGAGATTTTTGCAAATCTCGACGTTTTACATCTCACTGATACGGAAAAACATAATTTTGCAATCTTGTCCGTATGTCTGTGTGTCTATCTCTGTGTGTGTGTGTGTGTGTGTGTGTGTGTGTGTGTGTGTGTGTGTCCGTGTGTAAACACGATAACTTGAGTACCGTTACAGCTAGGTTGATGAAATTTCATATATAAGTATTTTATCAAAATCGTAGATCCGTATCAACTTTTGAGCGATTTCCGATAACCGGAAGTGGTACTTTTTCTACTATGAATTTTTCAAAAGCCTATAACTTGAGTACTATTTCAGATAGATAAATGAAATTTCACATGTAAGTAAAAGATCTAATTCTCTACCTTCTGCCAAATTTTGATTAATTTCCGTTGACCGGAAGTACTTATTTACGCTATTTCCGATTTCTCAAAAAACGCATGTAAATTTATAAAGTACTAATAATATTGCGCACTATTATGCACATCTTTATTTAGCGTTCACTTGGTGTGCATTTCTTTTTTTCTACGAGATTATATTCTATTTTTAAAAATTTGAGTATTTAAAATGGATTAAAAATCATGTCTAGAAGTCTATATCCCGAGTTGCCATCCCCCGTAGTGTTATATTAGAATATTCGAGAAAGTTTAGGGGAGATCACTCCCGGTTTATTTCAATATTTTGTGTTGTGTCTACCAGAGGCGTAGCGACCCTTCCCGGCGCCCGGGGACAAACTTTTCGATTTGCACCCCCCCTCGAGATTTTGATTTGCACCCCCCTCAAACTTTCGATTTGCACCCCCCCTCGAGATTTTGATTTGCACCCCCCCCCCCCTCAAACTTTCAATTTGCACCCCCTCAACCTTTAAATTTATTTTTCCAACCCATTTTGGCGCCCCCCCCCCCCTCGCTACTGGTGTCTACCAAAGAATGTATTGTTCCTTTTAAATATCATAGATAAAGAATATACACACTACCCTTTGCCGTAGTTCACACCTAATTTGGAGATAAACTGTATCCGTTGTGGCGGGTGACACTGATGCACAGAATCGAATATATCCGACCTATTGACACCATTGTAAATCTATATCATAGACTGTTTTTTTTTTTTAATTAAATAACGCCCCATAAGAACTGGGACGGCTATATGGCTTTTTTTGTTTGGCATTTCGCTTTTGATATTGTCTCTCAAAATGGACTAGCGTAACAACCCATTCCGGCAACTTTCAATTTGGTGCTCCCCTATAGGTGTAGTGCCAGACATACGGGAAAATGGCCAAAAACTGGAAAAGGCTCACTCCTTTGCGCCATACTAGATCTATTTGACGAGGAAACGATGCAAGAAATACTAGCAAGAAGTGCTCAAACAACAACAGTTCTTAGTAAATTAATAAGCATCTGGCTTGGTAAAAAGACCTCTATTGGCACAAAACTTAAGACCAAGTGGTCACTGGTCATGACTGACATGATTGTCTCCATGTGTGGATTCGAGGCTTGGACCATGAACGCAGACCTCACAGAAAAAAGGGTGCCTGATCTGAGTTTACAGCGTAGTTTGTAGCAGGTGCAAATTCTTGACCTCGGCATATGAAGGGATGGTGTGGTCAGCTCTATACAAAGCCGTCTTTACTTTCCCCAACGTAAGTTAGGTACCCATCAGAGCTGGGTGGGCTCATAAACGTTCTACAGACTTGAACCAGGATTCGAACTAGAGACTTTTGGATTAACAGTCATCCAATAACTATCCTATAACTCTAGTCAAAATGCTAAGTGGTGCGCTGTAGCAATATATCAATGTACAAAACAGTTAAATCAGTGTGTAATGCCTTGAAGCCGTTTATAAAACTTAACTTTGACTCTGTATAATTCAATATTTCAGCTTAAAGTACGCTGTTTAATTTGTTCTTCTCCCCTTTTGGCGCCCCTGTCGCAGTTCGGTGCCCCCCCCCCCTTTACCACGACGTATCCTACCTTTCTTATCTCCATTTTAAAAAATTATTGATTTTTCATTTCTTTTCTTAAACACGACAACTTTTTCCTCTCTTTGCCAATTACAGTTTATTAATCACCTGTATTGGTTTTAATTAAGTAATGTTAAGCGAATAATAGTTTGATTTCCTACGTGTATCCTAAACATTGAATTTTAAATTATGTATTGATTTTCTTTTATAATTTTTCTAAACGGGCTAATACATTTACAGAAACGTGCATGCTCATACACGCGTAGTCGGGGTTAGAAGTAGGCCAATAATGTACACTTAATATTATGGCTCAATCAAAGCTAATTAGATTCCGGAACTAGATCTACTTAATCATTTTATTAACTCGTCTTGGTTTTTCAAATGAACCAAGCACCACTGTAAACACAGTCAGTGTTTCTTCCAGACTTTTTTCTCCAGGGGGGGGGGGGGAAAGAGGGGGCACTTGACCTTTTGGGGGGGGGGGGGGCGGACACTGTTAAATGTATATACTTTCTATATAAATTCTATTTCGTTCAGATACCTGGAAGAAACTCTGAACATAGTGCTGATTCTAGCCCAACAACTTGGGAACAAGGGTTCTCAGCACATTTTACAAGTATCGACCATGCTATCCCTTCCAGAGGCGTAGCGGGGGGGGGGGGAACATATGTCACCGGGCGCCAACCAATCGAAATCTTAAGAGGGTGTGTGCAAATCGAAAGTTTGTCCCCGGGCGCCGGGAAGGGTCGCTACGCCTATGATCCCTTCATATGCCGAGGTCACTAATTCTGTAAGCCCATCACTAATTCTCTAAGCCCATTAGGCTTACTAGTATTGTAGGCCCTATATAGTTTAGTTAGCCCAGTAGTAGTTAGCCCGCTAGATCTGTAAGCCTAGTAGATCTATATGCTCTGAAAAACCTATCACTTATTCCGTGGCCTAGTTAGTCTATTAGTTTTGTAAGCCCAGCACTGGTTTCGTAAGGGGTGGTCCATAATTGACGTCACACTCGTAGGGGGGAGGGGTGTCCGTAGTTTTGTGAGGGTGTGTGATGAGGGGCAGGGGGGGGGGGGGGGGTTCAGATGGTATGACGTCACTTTTTTGCATTATAAAAAAGCAATGTTAGAAAACGAGTTTTAGCCGTTATTTCGCGTTTTAGAAAAGGGTTTTAATAAATAGTAATAGGAATTGATCAAAATACTCTATGATGACAGAGTTCTGACACGAATTTGGAAAAATATCGATGTTTAAAAGAAAAATTCAACAGCAATTTTGAGGGAGGTTGTAGGCTGATGTGTGACGTCATTTTAGGGGGGGGGGTCTGGCTTTTTGTGACGACGTGTGACAGAGTGGAGGGGGAGGTAAAAATCGTCCAAAAAGCGTGACGTCATTTATGGATGACCCCCTAAGCCCAGTAGTAATATAAGCCAAACACCATATATGTAAGCCCAGTACTAGTAATGAAAGCCAAACACTAATTCTGTAAGCCCAGCTCAGCGCTAGAACTATAATCCCAGACTAAGCTGTAGTGTAAACCCAGTACTAGTTCTGTAAGCTCAGCACTACTTCTGTAACACCATCACTAGTTCTGTAAGCCCAACACCTAGCTGTAATCCCAACACTAAGCTGTAAGCCTTGTACTAGTTCTGTAATCCCTTCACTACCTCTGTAGAATACGCTTATGTAGGTAACTAGTTCTTTAGTCCAGAGTTGGTCCTAAAGATAATAAACAGTCACGGGACAATGGTCGTAGACAGCGACGCCAGTAGGAATCATAAAAGACTATCGAATATACATAAAATTGGCCTTCTATGTCTACTAAAAAAATGTTCATTTTGATTTTAGCCTAATTGGTACCACCGGGATATATATTTCATACAACTTTTAAAAAATAATAATAAATAAAATTAGAATACAATAAAATCGAAACAAGTTTTAAAAAAAAATATTATCTTTATTGGGAGTAGCCCATAACAGGCTGTCTGTCAGATTTAAACTAACAATGAATATCCCAATTACTCATTGTTATTTGAAGTAACCTATATAAACGTATTAAACGCTATGCAAAATCATGACACGTTATCAACACATTACGTAATACAAGGCCAGAGGCGTAGCGACCCTTCCCGGCGCCCGGGGACATACTTTCAATTTGGCGCCCCCCTCGGGAGCAAACTTTCAATTTGCACCCCACCCCTCGAACTTTTCATTTGCACCCCCCCCTCAAACTTTCGATTTGCACCCCCCCCCCCCTCGAACCTTTCATTTGCACCCCCCCTAAAACTTTCGATTTGCACCTCCCCCCTCGAACTTTTCATTTGCACCCCCCCTCAAACTTTCGATTTGCACCCCCCCTCGAACTTTTCTTTTGCACACCCCCCCCCCTCAAACTTTCGATTTGCACCCCCCCTCAAACTTTCAATTTGGCGCCCCCCTAAGGTCGGCGCCCGGGGACATATGTCGCCCCCCCCCGCCCCCCCCCCCCCTCGCTACGCTTCTGTACAAGGCTCATGCTCATAAAGAGGCATACGCATTCCTTTAATTTTATAAACTAAACCCTAAAATTCGGCATTGTACGTATGTTATACAGAATCATTACAACCGCGTTTACTCTTGCGACATGTATATTATACTCGTCTAGAAAGAAAAAAACTTTTACTATCGTCTGCCGCAGTCGCTAGTTCTATCGTCCGCAATGACAAAATCCGAACGCAAATAATAAACTGTCTCGCATATACTTATATAATATAATATAATATATAACAGTATGCCGCAGTGGCGTAGCGAGGGGGTGGTGCGGACCGCACCTGGTGACACCATTTAGGGGGGGGTGACACCAAGTCAAAAATAAGCAAAATATATACAGAAAAATGATAATTTCACTTAAATAAATGATTCATTAGAGTGAATTAAATAGTCTTTTAAAAGCAAAGTGGACAAATCCCGACGCGGGTGGTGGGGGGGGGGGGGGGGGGTGACACCATGACGTAAACCTGCTAATGATAAAGAAAGCATGCAACATCCAGCTGAAATTATTACCGAATATAGATACAAATCGTTAGTATTATCTGAGCACAGTTTAAAGCAATCAGCGTGGGGGGTGACGAGGGGGATGGGGAGAGTTACATCAACTCAACGTTGCAATATATATGCCTGAGGAAAACGGTTTGGTTGAGAATCGTAATAAGCTATATGTTAAATCATGTATTGGGGGGGGGGGGTTAAAGAAATTAAATACATTCAGCAGAAAAAAAAATTAAATAATTATACACATGCGTATACACATACTTACAAGTGTATATGGAATATATATATATATATATATATATATATATATATATATATATATATATATATATATATATATATATATATATATATATATATATTTTTTTTTTTCTAACGGGGTGGGGGGGGGGGACCACACACACCATCAGATGCCGCACCGGGTGACACCCGACCTCGCTACGCCACTGGTATTCCGTAGAGGGAAGGGTGACACTTCCAGCCAATAAGATCTATGTAGGCCTATGTATAAAATTTCGTCTTGCTAATTGAAACAGTTCCAGTGGCGTAGCTAAAGGAGGGAGGGTGGGGCGGCCGCCTCGGGCGTCTACCTTAGTGGGGGGGGGGGAGGGGGAACGGGGTAGGAAAAAAAATGAAAGCTCATTCTGAGCTGCATAACGGAATTATATACAGCTAACGTTTACAAACGGATTTAGCTGTTTTCTACATAGTTATGTGACACACAATAAATTGCTACATAATAGTAGTGACTGTTAAAAAGCGGGGAGCTGATGGCGGGGGCAGTTTCTTCCAGGCATCTCTTGGGTGGGGAGGGGGAGAAACACTGGGCGTGAGTGGGGCGCTTTTCGGCAACTTGAATAACTATTTATAAATAAGGGGGGTGGGAGGCGAAAAATGGATAGTTCGTCCTGGGCGCCAGAATATGTCACTAAGCCTCTGAACAGTCCTCAAGTTATTTGGTATTTTAGTATTTTTAGAAACCACAAATACAGTATTGTACCCCTTTCATATATTGGATGTCTCTCAAAATTATTTGAAAGCGATCCAAGTAGATCTATATCTATAATATAAGGTCGTCAACTTAATAGAATCTATATAAAATTTAGTGTACGTAGGCCTAACTGAAACTGAAACAGTTCGCACGTTATCGTGGGTACACGATAAAGATTTTTAACTTTTGACGAACAAGAGTTTTCGCTCTTTTGTCCTCAACACAGAAGAACATGCTTCAACTTTCTGATTTCTAAACAAATCATTTGTCCGTAAGATATTTTGTCTGAGATCATTTGTCCTGAGATCATTTGTCCTGTCACCAGTAAAATAGTTTAAATATTTTATAGTAGATTCTAGGTCCGGCACCGTCATAGTCATAGTCATTATTGAGTGAATGTGAGAGTGTGTGTAAGTAAGTGTAAGTGTAGAGTGTAGACTGTAGAGTGTAGTGTAGTTAGTAGAGTAGTAGACAGTAGGCAGTATGAGTAGGGAGTAGTGTGTGCACTGTTACTGTTATTAATTTGTTACTACTGTGTTAGTACTACTGTTAGTTAAACTTGTAAAAGTTAAAAGTCAAAGTTTTTTACTACAGACTCAATACAGAGACAAATATTTAGAATCTACTAATTACTAAATTAAATTAGGGCTGGTAGTCCATAATGAATCAATGATGTCACACTCCTAAGGTAAGGGGAAGGGAGGGATCCGTAATTTTGTGATGATGTGTGATAATTAGTGGGAAAGGGTGTGACGTCACAGATGGTGTAACATCACACTTTTGCATTATAAAAAAAGTGAAAATGAGTTTAAGCCTTTATTTCATGTTTTAGAAAACTTTGAGTAAATTGTTTTAGGAATTGATAAAAATACTCAATGTTGACAGAGTTCAGACATGATTTTGGAAAAATGTCGATGTTTTAAGAAAAATTCAACTGCAATTTTGAGGGGGTGGGGTTGTAGGTTAAGGTGTGATGTCATTTTAAGGGGGGGGGGGGGGTCTGGCTTTTTGCGACGGAGGGGGGGGGGGGGGGGGTAAAAATCAGCCAAAAAAAGCGTGATGTCATTTATGGATGACCCCTTATGCCCCTTAATTATATTAAATATTATTTTATGGATTTGCTTGGCCCTTTGTCCAACCAAGAATAAACAAGGCAACAGTTGTTTTATTTGAGTTGTCTCTCCTAGAAGAGTTGCTGTCCCCAACTATCTAGCCTCATCTGCCTGAGGGTTCGAACTTGAGACTTTACCAATTTATGGTTTAGGAACCATGAGCTTCCCTGCAGCTTTTTCATTCATGTAACATGACAAATATTGTAGGTGTATTTTGATTATTTTAAAAATTCCTGTGTGAGGTTTTTTTTTTTTAATAACTTGATTTTAAAAAAAAAATGATTGTGTGGTTTTTGTAGATTCTATTGATTTGCTATAGGTAGGGCATAGAGCCTGTTTTTTTTGTTATTAATAACTTAAGTAACTAAAAGTTTTAAAATTTGTTTTTATTTTTCTCAACACCTCGTTTTTGTGTTAACATACATGGCTGAACTTGGTTATTCTGACATTCAATATTATACATTTATAACAGGGGATTACAGAAAATTTTAGAGAATTATTGGTTTTTAATCTTTTTATTATCTGTTGCAGTGTATAAGAAATTAAAAGAGCAACATTATACATAACTAACATTCATCTTTTATTTATCTACAGGCTTGCTAATGTCAGACTAGCAGTGACATTTATAACTTTGTTTTTATCAGCATTGCAATGGCTACAAATCTTTACATTTTACTAAGAGCAGGCATTCTTAGAAGACTAACTTTATCTGAATGCTCCAAAAAGGTTGAGAGTTTAAGTATTTCACGAGCCCAGGTCAGATTAATTCACACTGCATCTCCCTGCGCTGCAGGACATGCCAAGTGGCAAAATATTAAACATATAAAGGAAGCTAATGACAAAATTAAAGGCCAGAAAAGTAATTTCTTGTCTGGTAGACTTCAGATATTATTTGGTAAGTGTTTCTTAATATTAAAATTTTTTAATTTATTGTTCAATTGTTTGCTTGAAGTTGTGAAAAATATATATTTACTTTTTAGTTCTTCATATTCTGACCTTAGAAACACGAAATATTTTTGTAGTAAAAAATATTATTTTGGTAAACTTTGAGATACTTTTGTGTTTAGATATTTGTGTCCATAAATTTATTATTGTTTATCATAATTTGTAAGCCTTTGGTCTTTTTTTTTTAGCCAAAAATTCAGACAAAGATCCCAAAACGAATACAGAGTTGGCCAATTTAATTAAGTGGGCACGAACAAATAATATTCCAAATGATGTTATTGAAAGAGCCATTGACAGAGAGGTAAATTTTATGATTTCTTTTTGCTTGTAGATTAATAGTAGTGAAAATACTCAAAGAAGTTATTGTTATGGATGGAAGAAAAATTTCATAATTTTTAAAATACTGTTATTTGTGTTTGATGCTCACTCAATCATTTTACCTATTTCGGGCAGATGAGGCTCGTTAGCTGGGGACAGCCACTCTTCTAGGAGAGACAACTCCAAAAATAAACAACTGCTGCCTTGTAGTTTGTTCTTGGTTGGACAAAGGCTATGGAAGCAAATCCAAAAAGAAAAGCAGGCTGAAATCGGAGTCAATGGCCTCAATGGCGCATAACCAGTTGACACGTAATCCTTAATTGTGATGGAAGCATGGTCGAGTCGGCAGAGCTCATGGTTGATAAATTTGAATAAAGTCTCGAGTTCAAACCCTCTGGCAGATAAGGCTCGATCCCTCCCAACACTAAAAATTAAGAACGAAGAAGAAGAAGAAGATTTTACCTATTCACTTTCTACTGGTTTTAATCTTTTATACTGCTCTGGCATTCCACTTTCTTCATGTTATGTATTAATAGTGATTATTTTTTCTGCCATAGTTAAATTTTTCAAATTAATGATTGAACACAGTAGTGGTTTTTGTGTAGATGTAGCTTGTCTGTAGATGTCACATATTACAAGCAGTGAGTTTCTGTATGGCGTGTTTTCTTAACATTATCTAGTTATGTCCCTTGTACTGGTGCAGAACTTGATAAACTTGAATAATAACCTCCAGTGACTTAACCTTTAAAGTTTTGATGACAATATTGCAATGTGTGCTAGGAGGCTAGTAATTTAATTTCATGTGTGCTACTGTTGCTATAAGTTGTGGTTTCTCACTGTCATGATTATTTAATGTTTACTTACATAAAAATGTTTTTTATGCATCTTCAGTTAGCAAAGTTCCCTTTCCAACCTGATGGTTCATGGGGAAAGTGAAGTAGATTTCACTGATTCCTGTGACCTCGGCATATGAAGGGAAATCATCACTATGCCCAGCCACCTTTACTTTCCCTAACCTAGTCAGTAGCCCATCATAGTAGTGTAGATTTAGGGACCTTCCACAGACATGAACCCAGATTTAAACTTGAGAATTTCTGGTCTGTGTCAAACAAGACTGAAGTATTTTTTTTTCCTTTTGTAGAACTAGTGATTGTTTATTATCCCCCTTTCCTATATTTTGTTCATTCATTTCACAGCTAGCCTGTTAATCTAATCTAATCACACCACCAGTGCAGTGACATTTTTCTGTATTTAGTTTTTAGTTATAGAATACTTTTTAATTATTTCAGGTGAAGCTTCGTGATCCCAAAAATATAACTGTCTTTGATGGGCGAGGTCTTTCAAATGCTGGAATAATTGTTGAATGCTTTGCACTTAAACCTTTACATACAAAAAATCTTTTACAAGGAATTATAAAAAAATATGGGTGAGTCCAGTACAGAAATCTTCATTATTAAATTAAATTTGCATAACACTGCTTTGTACTGAAAATTTAACTCAAAACAGCATTTCAGTTTTTAGAATTATGTTTTATTATTTATTGTTTTAAATTAGTTTTTTCTTATGGTTTAATCTATATAGCTTCAACTTGAATGTACCAGCTATGGATTTGTTCGAACACAAAGGTAAAATAAATATGGCGTTGTCAGAGACAGATAAAACAACAGCCCTGACGGACACTAAGTTTCTTGATAAATATGTCGACCTGGCCATTGAGGCAGGAGCAGAGGATGTCAAGCTAGAAGAAGGCAGTTATGGGCATAATTTAGAGGTTGGTTTCTAATATCTATAGAGGTTGCGCTGTATCTGTAGCTAAATTATTGATTAAATAATCTCATTCTTTTTTCTCCCTCTGTCCCATTGTCTAGCATAACCATATGATAAATATGGCCCATCTTTCTTTTCCCTCTGTCATCTGTAGTCCTTTTCTAGTGTTTTTCATATCTTTTTCTTTGCATGCCTTTTTTTCATTTGCCTGGCAATGTTCTTAATTGTAAAGTTTTTAACTAGTCCTGATGACTTTGTGACATATCTGTACTACTGTACTACTGCAGCTTCCATTTTATAATGATTGTTATTAGTTCATCTGACCAATCTATCATAGGATCCTCTCACATATTACATCATTTTATATGCAATCTTTGTATGACATTCTAAGTATCCTAATATTCCCATTATAGCATTTCATTTACAGGGCTTGCATATCTCTCCATATTGTCTTGAACCACTGGTCTGGATGCTTTGTCCAAGAGATTTCATTTCAGCTTTTCACAAAATATGTTGATAATAAACTAACTCGGTGCTATTAATTAATTAACAAGCTCAAAATAATTAACAAGCTCAAAATAAATTGTTTTCTTTCTTTCTTTATTTTTGCTTTAGTAGTCTTTGCATTTTATTTTTTGTTTTTGATAAACTGTTTGTTTTCTTATTTTGTTGTAAAAATTTTCATTGCAGTTAATTTTTACTATTAAAACATTGTTTCTTTATGTTTTTTTAGTAAGGAGAAATACTGTTTCCTTTTATTATAGTAAAATGTTTTGTTTCAATATTTAATTTTTATACAATTTTGCAGTTCTTATGCTCGCCATCTGACCTGGATAAAGTCTACAAAAACCTAGAGCAAGCTGGACTACAATTAACAAGTTCAGAAAGAGTTTATATTCCTAAAATAGAAGTTCCAGTATCCCAAGAGTATTTAAATGAATTGGATAAATTGACCGAAAAGTTAGATACTCACCCTGATGTTGTTGACTACTATTTTAATCTTGTACCTGAAAGTTGATTTTATTCTTATTTATGAATAAAATTGTGTATGTGATTTTATTTGTTTATAGCACAGCTTGTAAATGTTTCATTTTTGTAAGTTCTAAAATTTAATGAAGGTGAGTGGTGGTTGTGGTAGGGGAGGTACATTTTGAAAACTAATAATTTTCCAATTAAGTTCAAACAAAAGACATCACCATTGAAAATACATCTGAGTCTTAGGTTTTACTGTAATTGTACAAGCACACTAGGCATTATATAATTTTGTTAAAAAAAATGTTTAACTTAAAACAAGTCATTTTTATCTTTAAGACTGATAACCCACAGGCTATTTTTATCTCATGTAACAACAGACTAGAAAATGTAAACTTTACACCATGTCTATTTACAACATCTTTAATTTGAGCTATACTTATTAAAACAGAGTTATTCTGAAAAAGCTTACTAGCACTCAGGTTATCTGGGGAAAAAACACCTGTTAAAAATCATTTATCAGACCTGTCATTAGTCATGTTTTAAATGTAGCTAAATGAGAAGTATAATTATGACATTGTTATCAATGAAAAATACTATGGTAAAAACATTGCTCATGGAAATTATAAAAATATATTTATTACATTTTTAAATATTTAATTTTTTTTAAAAGTCATTAGTAATTGAATGAATGGCTTCAAAAGCTTCACAACCTTCCTCTTCTTTACTGTCAGCTTGTTTAAATTTATTTTTACAAATATATATACTACAGACGTTCATTGAGTGCATGCAATCAGATATGAAAGACAGTTACTACAACATGTTAATATCAATCAATAGTGAAGTCCCTTATTTCATGTAATAATATAAAAACCAATCTTTACAACTGAATGGTGTAAGTTATTTATTTGAAAAAAAAAATGCTTAAAAATAAAATATTGTACAAAAAACAACATGAAATAAAGAATAATGAAATGTTGTGTAGCCTATTCCTTTTAAAGTTATATAGTATCTGTCAAAATTTATTCAATTAGTAACTTATTTTTACTCACCCCCACTCCCCCAACCTTAAAAAAAAAATCATTCTTTTGCCTGTCCTGATTTATCTCACAGGTAACTTAATCAATCATTATGAGCATGCAAGTTTTAATTTATGTAGGTTCTTGACAAAACATTTTTTATTTCTCACCATAGCCATAGTATCCTTTGATCATGTTCAACAAAACAATTTCACTTAACAAAACAAAACTTTCTTTTCATTTCACCCATTTTAGAACTTTTTTTTATTATACTTATCCTATAAGTGAACATTTCAGAATTAAGTCTTTGTCCACCTAATTCATTTATATGTTATGTAATAGTTAGTGTAATTTGTCTATTTCATGATGAAGATTGGAAAATCAGTAAACATTAAAAATCTTCCTAATAACATTTTTCTTTGATAAAGAAAACTAAAACATCTGTAATAAAAATCTGGACAGACACCAGGTAGAATAAAATGGATTAAAACCGGAATTTTGTAAATAATTTTTTAAAATATCCACAATATAATAAATTGTAAATCAAACTTTCAGAACATAAATCAATTAAAAAATATATGTTATCTGTAGATTGACTATTCTTGCAATCATTGTTTTATCATACACTTATTGTTTGTTAGCTCATAATTTCAAATTGAAATTTTAAGTAATTCTTATCCTATTATACATTTTCTATACTGTGTAAAACCTCAGACTACTGTCTACATTTGAATGTTTTATGTGTGGCCCTCTCTCTTGAAGCCAGAAAATAGTGAAGAACCAGCAGTATAAAAACTCAGACTACTGTCTACATTTGAATGTTTTATGTGAGGCCCCTCTCTTGAAGCCAGAAAATAGTAAAGATCCAACCGTATAAAACTACTATCTACATTTGAATGTTTTATGTGTGGCCCCCTCTCTTGAAGCCAGAAAATAGTAAAGATCCAACCGTATAAAACTACTATCTACATTTGAATGTTTTATGTGTGGCCCCCTCTCTTGAAGCCAGAAAATAGTAAAGATCCAACCGTATAAAACTACTATCTACATTTGAATGTTTTATGTGTGGCCCCCTTTCTTGAAGCCAGAAAATAGTGAAGATCCAGCAGACACAGCTTTGTTCATCCACGGGTGATCATTCATTTCTAAAGGGGTTGGACGCATGATTGGGTCCCATTCTAGCAGCTAGGGTAAAAGGATGTTGTTCTTAAGTGTGAATTACATTGAACACATTTATCTGCAAAATGACTACATTGTCTATTGGTGTATATAGACCAAAATATCAAGTGATAGGACATGACTGTTTAATCTACCATCCTGAGTTCAGCTCCCAAGATGTGTTGGTAGGCTATCTATCTTCTATATATATAACGAGCCGACCCGCTGCGTATCATACGCCGCTATTTAGTTTTTTTTTTTCTACTTTTCAGTAATTTATAATTTGTGAATTCGACAGTACCAATGCTGCCACTGAAAATATTTGCTTAAAAACACTAAACCCCCCTTCCCCCCCCCCCCACGTGAAAGCAGCCTCCTCTTAGTTACTTCCTCTAAGTTTAAAATAGTTTCAAACTAAATTATCTGCCCCTAATAGCCGTCATCAAACCCGTATCTATGATTGTAAAATGTAAACAGCGTGAACCACAGCTCACCAGACCATGTGAGGGGGTGGGGGGTCGGGGGTGTTAACGATAGAGAGGAAGAGAGGGGACTGTAAGGCGCGCTCGCTTGCAGCTTGTTTTCTAACGGCTCCCAGAAGAGAATTATCTATATATATATATATAATTCTCTTCTGGGCTCCCAGAAGAGAATTATCTATATATATATATAATTCTCTTCTGGGAGCCGTTAGAAAACAAGCTGCAAGCCCGCCTTACAATCCCCTCTCTATCGCTACCCCCTCCCCCCCTCCCCGCCCACCCCTCACATTGTCTGGTGAGCTGTGTTCACGTTAAATGTTTACATAATACAATCATAGAGTTGGGTTTGGTGACGGCTATTATGGGCAGATAATTTAGTTTGAAACGATGTTAAACTTAGAGGAGGTAACTAAGAGGAGGCTATTTTCACGCGGGGGGAGGGGAGGGGGTTAGTGTTTTAAAGCAAATATTTTCAGTGGCAGCATTGGTACTGTCGAATTCACAAATTATGAATTACTGAAAAGTAGAAAAAACAACAACTAAATAGCGGCGTATGATACACCGCGGGTCGGCTCGTATATATAGATTCTCTTCTGGGATCAGTTAGAAAACAAGCTGCAAGCGCGCCTTTGCAGTCCCCTCTCTTCCTCTCTATCACTCTCACTACCACCCCCACCCTACCCCCACATGATCTGGTGAGCGGTGTTCACTCTGTTTACATTTTACAATCACAGAGACGGGTTTGGCGACGGCTATTAGGGGCAGATAATTTAGTTTGAAACGATTTTAAGCTTAGAGGAGGTAACTAAGAGGAGGCTGCTTTCACGTGGGGGGGGGGGGGGTAGTGTTTTTAAGCAAATATTTTCAATGGCAGCATTGAAACTGTCGAATTCACAAATTATAAATTACTGAAAAGTAGAAAAAAAAAACAACTAAATAGCGGCGTATGATACGCAGCGGGTCGGCTCGTTCAAGTAATTTCAAGGTGGGTACCTAAATACTAAATAGGATTACTTGTTAATGGGTCAAGATGCTGACTACACGTTCCTTTATTTATTTCGTTTGTCAAGGTCAAGGAACTCTAATTAGTCCAATGTAATCATATCAAAAAGAGTGCCTGTCTTCTTTTGCTCTATGATTTAAAAAAAAATTCAACTCATACCACACATTTTAATTTTGTTTTCATATTCTTCTTTGAAGGAGATCTTAACTAGAGGATCTATATTCTATAATTTACCATAAAAGTTTAATTGTTTTCATTTCTAGAGATTTCAGCTTAAACAGTTTTTTAAAACAAAAATATATTTTAATATTCACCTGCTTAACAAAATCTTTGAAGAGGTCATCACCAATTAATACTGTGTTGATGTTCTTTGTGCCGGGCAAGCCTCTGTTCTTTTTGCGTTTCCCGCTTCTTGGCTTCGGTCGAGCTTTGTTCAGCAGTACCTGAGGGACCTCGCCAAGCATTTCTTCTATTGCTGCCAGTTGATCGTCCTCATCCGCACCCTTGGGGAGTAATCAGACACATAGTATATGGCTCACAGACACATGGGCAATAACCGTTGGTAGAACTGGGACATGATGTTCCTTTTTATTTTTTGATGTCTCCAAAGAGGAGGGGCGGACTAATATTTTGAGCATCAGATTGTCAGCAAATTGATATCTGCCATTATTTTATTATTCATGTCGCCATTGGAATGCACATCTAAAAACAATGCTGATGGTAATCATGTTCTGTAATTCGAGTTGTGGAATAAGATCAGTTACATAGCAGTTTTCATTCCAATAAGCCAAATCTTTTCTTATTAAGCAATTTTTGATTAGTGTTAAAAGAAGAAAAAAAATGAAAATAAGCCTTCCTAAAATTAAACCAGGACCAAATTATCATTTTTACCTCGGACAATATTTCAAGCGCCTTTACGAGAATCATATTTCACTGACTACAACACTATAAATAGGCCTCAGAGACGTAGCGACCCTTCCCGGCGCCCGGGGACAAACTTTCGATCTGCACCCCCCTCGAACTTTTGATTTGCACCCCCCCCCCCCCCTCCTCAAACTTTCGATTTGATTTTCCAACCCATTTTGGCGCCCCTCCCCTTAGGTCGGCGCCCGAGGACATATGTCCCCCCCCCCCCGCCCCCCCCCCCTCGCTACGCCCCTGATAGGCCTATACGTTTTGCATGTAATGGTGCTACAGACTCACCACAAAAATTGGAAGCCCTGTCGACAGTTCGCCTAGAACACATCCCAAACTCCACATATCAATGGCGGGCCCATAACGCATCCCAAGGATCACCTCAGGCGCTCTGTAGTACCGAGACTGGATGTAATGGTAAATTTGTTGCTGCTCATAACAACTAGACCCGAAATCACCGACCTGTCAAAGAACAAGAAATCTGTGTAATTTTTAAAAATATTGTATCAATGTTATATATTTATGATAACATTTAAAAAATCAGAAGACGTTACTTTGTTAAAACTAAAATGATACTTCGTTTTCATTAGACGTCGTCCGTAATTGAACGCCATGCTCCTTTTTGCCCATCCTTAAAACGACAACAGATTTCAGCATTCCCTCTCCCAAATTCTGATTTTTTTGTTGTTGAAATCACAATTTGTAAAACACAAGTCGAGCAATTTCCCTGGCCTAAAACCCAACAATTAAAATGTATAGCCACAACAGAGTTAATCTTGTTAGCTAGTTACGTCACAAGCCTGGTGAGGGAACGTTAAAAAAAACCTGTAGACCTACTATACTAAGCGATATCAAACACTACACTCACATAGCCACACAGATATATCTTGTATATTTCTTGACAAGCACATGCATGATAAACAGCATTCGTGAATTTATCGTTTAAAGTGTACCTTGACAGATGTGAAGTCCCCGTTTTTTTTCAGCATGATGTTCTCCGGTTTGATGTCACAGTGGATGATCCTGTTCTTGAAGAGCAGCTCTAGGCATCGCAAGACACAGCGCGTGATGGGTAAAATGCGAGACATGCCCAACCCGCGGTAGTTGTTACGCTTCAGCACTTGATACAGATTCATTCCCAGCAGCTCGAAAGAAATGACCATGTGGTTGCGAAACCTGAACCAAAGGTGACGTAGGTGGAATTTGTTTTTACATCAGTGGTTCTTAGACTTTTTGGAGGACTGAACCCAGAGGCGTAGCGACCCCTCCCGGCGCCCGGGGACAAAACTTTCGATTTGCACCCCCCCTCGAACTTTTCATTTGCACCCCCCCCCTCAAACTTTCGATTTGCACCCCCCCCCCTCGAACTTTTCATTTGCACCCCCCCATCAAACTTTCAATTTGGCGCCCCCCCCCTAAGGTCGGCGCCCGGGGACATATGTCCCCCAGCCCCCCCCCTCGCTACGCCTCTGACTGAACCCCAACGGTTTCATAAGCGCGTTCACCGAACTCTTCTAAATAGTTCTATCAACTGCACAGACGTGAATCGTGTGTTTGTCTTGACCTCCGCTGAACCCCGGAGACTGACTCAACGAACCCCTTGGGTTCAATCGAACACATGTTAAGAACCACTGTTTTAGATAAAGGTTTGTTTTGACCATAGGGGAAAATACCTAAAGAAAGCCTAAGGAGTGAGTAATAAATCAGTTGGATCTAGATCTATCGCAAACACAAGGTTAGTGCTAAATAGATGAAACTACACGGAATTAATTAAAATACAGTAGTAGTCTATATTTAAACTGATAACATAAACTGATAACATGACAATATAACATGATAACGTGATCTTATTAAACTGGATCTGATAACGTGACCTTGCAAAAACATGGCTTTAAAAATAACATGACCTTATATAATAATATGACCTTATAAGAACTCGACCTTATATTATCCTGACTACATGAATAACATGATCTTATAACAGCGCTACCTGATAACATGACCTTGTAGAAACATGACCCAATAACATGAGTTTTTAACAACATGGACACACAACAACTTGATCCGATAACAATCGTGGCCTTAAAGCTACTAACATGACCTTATAGCAACAAGCATCGTGACCTGATAACATGACCTTATCACAGCATGGCCTTAAAGCAACTTAACCCGATACCATGACCTTACAACTTGACCCGATACCGTGACCTTACAACTTGACCCGATACCATGACCTTACAACTTGAATTGATAACATGACCTTACAACTTGACCCGATACCATGACCTTACTACTTGACCCGATACCATGACCTTTCTACTTGACCCGATAAAACGACCTTACAACTTGACCCGAAACCATGACCTTACAACTTGACTCGATACCATGACCTTACAACTTGACCCGATACCATGACCTTACAACTTGACTCGATACCATGACCTTACAACTTGACCCGATACCATGACCTTACAACTTGACTCGATACCATGACCTTACAACTTGACCCGATACCATGATCTTTCAACTTGACCCGATACCATGACCATATAACAACAAAACCCGATAACATGATTTAGTAACATGACTTTACATGCCACATCATAATTATAAAATTACAACAGGATTACAAAAATTACATGCAAATATTATAAGCAACAAGCAAATATAAAAACAAATGTTAATAACCTTGTAAAATATCTCATTTCAAATATCAACACCGGAAACAGATAACACAAGACACCTAGGGATGTAGATAAAAGATAACACAAGACACCTAGGGGTGTAGATAAAAGATAACACAAGACACCCAGGGATACAGATAAAAGGAAACTAGGACTAAAACGCGCAGAGAAAGATCGCGAAAAAAGTGTGAGGAAAAAAAAATTACATAAAAAATTCATTGATAATCACGATGTTGTATGTGTTGTCGATGTCTTGTCTTTTCAGAGTCTGGAGAATTCTCAGCTCCTCTCTCGACTGCTTCAAGTAGATTCTCTCATTGCGAACAAGCTTCAAGGCGACGTACTTGTGAAGTTTATGATCGTAAGCTTTTATAACCTGTGTAAAAGGATCAGAGTAACTACAAATGTTCATATTCATACCAATCGATGTTCAGGCATAGCAGATATTGAAACCCCCGCCCAGAGTTTCTTCCAGGCATCTCTTCAAGCCCCCCCCCCCCCCCCCCCCGAAATTTTTTTTACCACCCCACCGAACGAAATGAAATTTATATAATTTATATAGTAAATATATACTTTTAACAGTGTTCGCCCCCCCCCCCCCTCCCCGAAAATTTCAAGTGCCCCCCGGAGAAAAAAGTCTGGAAGAAACACTGCCCCCGCCCCAGCACATTAAGCACAGACATGACCTCCATCCCCTAACACCAGTGTTTCTTCCAGACTTTTTTCTACGAGGGGGCACTTGAAATTTTCGGGGGGCTAAAATGCCGTCTTCTAAAGACCTAGCGACAAACTTAGGAAAAAAAAAAAAACAGCCAACGTGATGAGAATAGAACAGGACAGAGAACTCTGGAGAACTGTGTTTGACTGCGGTCAAAAAATCACCTGGAGTTATGGGAAATGAAGACTATATAGAGCAAAATACGTTACAGCACAAGTAAATCCAGAATTCTAATAAAATGCAATTCTTCATCTAATTATTGATGAATTTGAAAGAATTGATGGGGACTCACCTGTCCAAAAGTGCCCTTTCCCAGAGATGGTTTATCGCTGACTTCATAACGATAGGCAATATGGTCACGTGGTACGACTTTATAAAAATGGTCGTCGTCGTCATAAACGTCCGATTCTTTTGACGGGATTGGTCCGTTGTTGAGTTTGGAAGCGTTCAGACCGAGGCAGTAAACCGACTGGTAGTCCCGTATCTCTTCCTGCTCGTAGGCTGTTAGTTTGTTGCTGAAAGTAGGGCACTAGGTTAGTTTGTAGCTGAAAGTAGGTCACTAGGTTAGTTTGTTGCTGAAAGTAGGACATTAAATTAGTTTGTTGCTGAAAGTAGGTCACAAGGTTAGTTTGTTGCTGAAAGTAGGTCACAAGGTTAGTTTGTTGCTGAAACTAGAACATTAAATTAGTTTGTTGCTGAAAGTCGGGCACTAGGTTAGTTTGTTGCTGTAAGTGGGGCACTAGATTAGTTTGTTGCTGAAAGTAGGTCACAAGGTTAATTTGTTGCTGAAAGTAGGGCACTAGGTTAGTTTGTTGCTGAAAGTGGGGCACTAGGTTAGTTTGTTGCTAAAAGTAGGTCACTAGGTTAGTTTGTTGCTAAAAGTAGGTCACTAGGTTAGTTTGTTGCTGTAAGTGGGGCACTAGGTTAGTTTGTTGCTGAAAGTGGGACACTAGGTTAGTTTGTTGCTAAAAGTAGGTCACTAGGTTAGTTTGTTGCTAAAAGTAGGTCACTAGGTTAGTTTGTTGCTGAAAGTGGGGCACTAGGTTAGTTTGTTGCTGAAAGTGGGAAACTAGGTTAGTTTGTTGCTAAAAGTAGGTCACTAGGTTAGTTTGTTGCTAAAAGTAGGTCACTAGGTTAGTTTGTTGCTGAAAGTGGGGCACTAGGTTAGTTTGTTGCTGAAAGTGGGACACTAGGTTAGTTTGTTGCTAAAAGTAATTCATGCCATTTTGAAAAAAAAACTAACCAAAAAAAATGAATTATAGTGTTTAATACCTTATAAAAACATACATTTAAAAAAACCCATAAGAGTTTGCTGCATTTAAAAAAATAAACCAGTTTTAAATACTCCATACTACTCTTCTCTGTTAGTTGCTTTTAATGTTCGCAAATACCGCGTTTAAAAAGTTTTCCCCTCGTTTAGTTCACAACTTACTAGCCCAAATGATAACTTGAACAATAAGCTAGACCAGGACAAACTGTAGCGTACCCGAACATGGAGAGGGCAGCGGATGGCAGAAGTTTACTAGAGCTAGTCGCGACAAGTGACGGTTTGGTCGATTTCTTCCTGATCTTTTCCGTGGACTTGACGGTTTGAACTTTCAACGATTCCGTCGAAGTTACACTCATGGAAACCGACGAGGAAGAAAGGGTCATGTGTTCTCTGGTGTTCTGAAATAACAAATGTAATTTTCGTGTGACCCCCTTAGTTGCATTACGTAAATCTGAAGTTCATGTGCTCCCCTGTCAAACTACCATTTCTGATTAGTCCTTGCCGAACTACCATTTCCGGGTCGTTTCTTGCCGAATTACCATTTCCGTGCGGTCGTTTTCAAAACTATAATAACATTTTAAAATCTAATAAAATGCACTAAGCTTTTTAAGCATTAATCATCAAGTACAACCATTTATAGCAAAAGTACCAAAATATTGTACTAAAATTGCTTACACGTTTAAGTACCTACACAAGTAAAAAAAAATCATTATATAAATAATTTAGCTGTTTCTGTTGACGTTTTAGAAATTTTTCAGTGAATTTTCATCCCCAAACTATTTCTACATTTTATCTTATTTTTATTTAATTATTACTAACTTTAAAAAAATGTTCATTTTGGCAATGGTCTGATAAGTTAAGATATTGATAAAGTAAAAATAACCAAAAATCCCACCGGTACTGTCAGTTTAGCCTTAGATGTTGACTTGGAAGAACGGTAGTTGGAGGCTTTGGTTACAGAGGACGAGGTAGTGGGGTCCTCAAACATCTGCTGGATGACGACACCCCGTTTCTCCATCATTGTACGACCGTAGGGCTAGCACTAGCGGCACAGGATTCTGTTAGTATCATGACTTGCCAAACACTGCTAGACATCTGGTGGTAGAGCATAGAACATCTGGTGATAGAACATTTGATGATTGAACTTCTGATGATAGAACATAGAACATCTGATTTTAGAACATCTTAGTATAGAACATCTGGTGATAGAACATAGAACATCTGATAATAGAACACAGAACATCTGATGATAGAACATCTGATGGTAGAACATCTGATGATAGAACATAGAACATCTGATGATAGAACATAGAACATCTGATGATAGAACATCTGATTATAGAACATTTGATGATAGAACATCTGATTATAGAACATTTGATGATAGAACATATGACATTTGGTGATAGAACATCTGATGATAGAACATCTGATAATAGAACATCCGATGATAGAACATAGAACATCTGATGATAGAACATCTGATTATAGAACATTTAATGATAGAACATAGGACATTTGGTGATAGAACACATGATGATAGAACATCTGATGATAAAATATAGAACATCTGGTGATAGAACATAGAACATCTGATGATAGAACATCTGATGATAAAATATAGAACATCTGGTGATAGAACATAGAACATCTGATGATAGAACATAGAACATCTGATGATAGAACATCTGATTATAGAACATTTAATGATAGAACATAGGACATTTGGTGATAGAACACATGATGATAAAATATAGAACATCTGGTGATAGAACATAGAACATCTGATGATAGAACATCTGATGATAAAATATAGAACATCTGGTGATAGAACATAGAACATCTGATGATAGAACATCTGATGATAAAATATAGAACATCTGGTGATAGAACATAGAACATCTGATGATAGAACATAAAACATCTGATGATAGAACATGAAACATCTGATGATAGGACATAAAACATCTGATGATAGAACATAAAACGTCTGATGATAAAACATAGAGCATATGATGATAGAATATCTGATGATAGAACATAGAACATCTGATGATAGAACATCTGATGATAGAACATAACATCTGACGATAGAACAATTGATGATATAACATAGATAATCTATTGATAGAACATAGAACATCTGATTATAGAACATAGAAGAACATCCGATGATAGTCTGATAGAACATCGAACAACCTGTTAGTATCTTGACTTGCCAAACATTGTTCTTATTATATAAACTATGAAAAAAAAACATAAATCAAACGACTGTCTATACGCCTGACAAAAACGAATTGATCCACTGTAAAGTGAAAAGTTTTATCGTACTGCCTTTTGTTTGGTAGCAGCTACGTGATTTGTCAGACCAATGTGTTGATTAATTACCTCTAGCTGGGCTTGTCTTTCCACACTCAAATACAACATAACTGCAATGTAATAACGGACTATATGCAACCATCGTTCACTTGATGTTTCATTTCAATAATTTGTGTGGTAATTATTATATTGTTATCGTACCAACATATTTTTTAACGTTGATTTAGGGGTCATCCATAAATGACGTCACACTCGTAGGGGGGAGGGGGGGGTCCTTAATTTTGTGACGATGTGTGATGAGGGGGGGGGTCAGATGTTGCGACGTCACACTTTTGCATTATAAAAAAGCAATGTTAGAAAACGAATTTTAGACGTTATTTCGCGTTTTAGATAACTGTTTTAATAAATTGTAATAGTTTAGACAAGATTTTAGAAAAATATCGATGTTTTAAAAAAAATTCAACTGCAATTTTGAGGGGGGTTGTAGGTTGAGGTGTGACGTCATTTTAGGGGGGTCTGGCTTTTTGTAACGACGTGTGACGGAGGGGAGGGGGGAGGTAAAAATCGTCAAAAAAAGCGTGACGTCATTTATGGATGACCCCTTACACGTATTGTACAGAATTTCCCAGTTCTATATAAGGACCTGTGTTAAGAGGTGGGGGCGGGATGGTCCATAAATGACGTCACACTCCTGTGAAGTAGGGATGGGTTTGTATTTTTGTGCGGAGTGTTCAGATGTGTTAAGTCAAACTTTTTCCTTTAAAAGATATATTAAAAACCCATGAATTTATGCCCTTATTTTCGTATTTTTAATTGACTTTTACAAATGTACGAATGAAATATAGATCTAACGTCATTTTTTAATGTCTAATTAGTAATTTTCGTGACGATCAAGATGGTGAAAAAAAAGGGGGGGGGGGGGAGAGACGTAAAAACGTCCAACATACCGTGACGTTATTTAAGGACACCGCCTTACAAGTAAAATGTAAACATGCTTACATTAGTTAGGACTTGGGACACCCAATCGAATCCTGATAAACTATAAATTAAACTGCGTCCTAAGGAATTAAAACATCGTGGCTAAAGCGTGTCAGTTCAGCCCGGCATTTGTCCGACTGATGATTGTCAGAGATTTCAGATTGGTAGAGGTGAGCGTTTTCGGTTTCATAGGCTCTTGGATCAATGAAGTAATGCTAGTGGAAGGTTTACCATCTTCGTACGAAGACACCATTTTTGTGAAGCATTGATGACGTTTTAAACAGCTATTAGCACTTTGGTGTCTAGAGTACGCGCTTGTGTTTTAAAAATAGCAAGCTGTCAAATCTGTTAGTAATAAAACCAGTGCCGTAGGGTGATGGGACAGTCCTGCCTAGGCGTCACTTTATTCTTCTATATATACATAATGTTGACATATACATATTTTTTATGTAAAAAAGATGGGGAGGGGTCCAAATCGAAGATAGCCCACTGTTATATAGTTATTACAAAATAGAAAATTCATGATTGGCCGCTGAATTATGTTGCCAGTGCGCTAGGTAAACCACATATGTTATTGAAATAGAACGTGTATTCTGACGTGTAGTATTTTCAAGAAAATATAAGCCGAAGCAGAGTCAGAGCAAGATTTATAAAAGATTGTCGTTATTATTCTGTCTATACGTATAGACATTAAAAGATAACTTCATTTATTTTCCTTATTGCACTACAAGCCACCCCGCTCTATTCCGACCGAAAAAACACATATCAAAATAACAGAGGCGTAGCGATGGGGGCAGGGGGGTACATAAGTCCCCTGGCGCCGACCTTAGGTGGCGCCAAAATGGGTTTTAAAAACAAATTAAAATGTCATTTTAGCTGCATTTTTGCAGTTTGAGGGGGTGGGGGGGGGGTGCAAATCGAAAGTTTGAGGGAGGGGGGGGGTGCCAATTAAAAAATTTGCTCCCGAGGGGGGCGCCAAATTGAAAGTTTGTCCCCGGGCGCCAGGAAGGGTCGCTACGCCTCTGCAAAATAATTAAGATGATATGGGACGACGTGGCTTAGCGTTAGAGAGCTAGACTGCAACCTGAAAGTCTCGATTCTAAAGCTGAGACTGTATATTTCAGCGTGTTACACACAGTTATATACTGTTGAGTGTAACAACAATTTATTATCAACACATTTATCTCATGTAACGGTACGCAACTTGTTTGTAATGTGCGTCATCTTGTTGGTATTTCTCCCCATCTTACAGTCATAATTCATTTATTTTTTTCTCTCTTAATCACAGTTCGTTAGTTAATTCCTCTATGGCATTAATTATACGTTTATTTCTTCTTGCAATTCGATAGTTTCTTTCTTCATGACATGATTTGTCATTTTATTTCTCACTCGGACAAATCATTGTCACAGTCACAAAAATATGTGACCCCCCCCCCTTTCCCAACGTTAAAGCAGTCATGCTCTAAGAATCAGAGACATGGAAAACAATAGAGTCAACAACAAAAGGAATCCAGGTGCCTAAGAGTATATTAAAGATAAAATGGCAAGACAAGGTAAAAAACGATAAACTAAGTGAGATATGTGGACAGGAAACAATAGAAATGCAAATCATGGGGAGGGAATGGCTATGGGTTGTTTCACTTTTTTTTTCTCCGAGGGCACTTAAAACTTTCAGGGTGGGGTGAGGACACTAGTAAAAGTATATATTTATAATATAAATTATATTTCATTCAAAGGGGTGGGGTGGCGGTAGATGAAATTAAAAAAAAAAAAACGACCAACGAAAGACATGACGACGTAGCGTGCTGGAGCAGGCCGAAATGATAGGGAGGAATTGGGAAGAGCTGAAAAGAGTGACAGGAGACCGCGGAGAATGGAAAGATATGACAAGGGCTCTATGCTATGCAAGGAACGAAAGTGAAAATAATGAATGATGCACACATAGTACCAGAAATCGCCGGATCCATTTTTGGATCATTTTGACCCAAAGGAAATACTTTGTCCATTGATTTATCGTCCTCTATTGGGTACAGACGCCAACATGCAACTGATCGACCAGTCTTGTTTAATAAATCATGTGACACAGTGAGAATAAACAATGAGATGATCAACTCAGTAAAGCAATTGTTTCGTTGTTTCCATTTCAGATTTGGCTGGCATATTTTAAAGTCTCCGCATTAATTTAAATGTGTCTTTTATTTGTGTTCGCTTCGCAATAACTATTCATTTCCCTTACTGGTTAAATTATATAATATTTATATACTAATATATACCAATATATTGTCGGAATTTAAGTATTACAATATACACATTACATTAAGCATATCTAATTTAATTAAGATTTAGCCTATACAGATTTTTTTCGTGCAAAGGTTTGTTGAAAAGGTGTGTTGGTGTTTATTTGTTTGTATCTGGTGTTCTATGAGTCTGTGTATGTATAAGGGCTTTACTGAGCCCAATTTATGTAAAAGCTAGTCATTGTTATGGTTCGATGCATTCTTCTATAAAAATTGATGTGACTGGTTATTTAAAGATTGGTGTTTGACGTTTTATAAAGAGTAATATAAAGATAGACGTTACTCATCTGTTTTATTGTTATTGACTTTGATGGTGTATTGTTTGTCTGTTTAGTGTAGACATCGTACACGTATCTTGTGTGGCCGTTTAGTATCTATCTGCTTTTCCTTTCAACTTAGATACCCTTCTGCTGAATGATAGTGTACATCATAGAGTTCTAGCTTCTAAATCAGAGTTGTGACTTAATAAGTATTCCAACCTGACACGGAATGTGGATCGAAGATAAAATAACCAATGACAAAAATCAATTATGGGCCAACTGAAACTAAATTAAATGGAAATTAACTTTTCAAAAATTTAATTTTAAAAACAGATTTAAGAAAATCAACACGACGTCAATTGTTTAAATTACTAACTAATTTCTTGAATTCCGTAAAAAATGTTTTACCCGGCTAAAACAAAAGTAGTCTAGATCTAGATATAATGACTGTGTACTTACCTATAATGCGGTAGTATAACTGACATTCTATAGCGTTTTTTTAATTACTTGGACAAGCAAGGCACGGCAACCTTGAACTATGGGCGGCACTAGTAGAGACGGTAGGAAGTTAAGTAATTCCCACGTCAGAATCTTCGATTGACAGATGATACATTTTTCAGAAATTGTTCCGGGAACAGATTTGCCTTTGAATTTGTTCTAATGGTTTTGCTTGAAAGAAAACCTACAGAAATCAAGGTGTGATTCTAAAAATAGATTTAATATTATTATAAACAAGTCACGTGAGGTGGTGGCATGTTTGTAGACCACATACACAGACACGTGCAATCTCACGCGACTCGCAGGTTCTCATTAGTACCCAATTAGCTAAATAATCAATTTAAGTGTGCAGTCTACGTCTGTGTAGTGTTTTATGGGTGTGCAGTTATAGAGAGAGATAAAGTGTATGAAAACCGATTAAATGACAGGTATTTGTTTGAACCCGTGGACGCTAAAAGTTTGAGTGAATAGAGTGTCATGAAGTGCCGGGTTGAGCAGGCAGCTATACAAAGGCCCCTTGATCCGTTGCCTAGTTGATGTCTGGTTAGATTTTAAAAAATGGTATTGTATATTGGCATTGCAGTAGCTGCTTGAGAATTGGACTCAGGGTTTCAGTGGAGCTTAATGGGACAAGGTGGTTGGAAGGTTGAGCGCTCGACTGCTGACTAGCAAGTCTCGAGTTCGGATCCCGGGCAGATGAGGCTTATAGCTGGGGACACAAATTCTTCTAGGAGAGACAACTTCAAAATCAAACAACTGCTGTATTGAACTTTGTTCTTGGTTGGACAAAAAGGCTATGGAAGCAAATCCAAAAAATAAAGCAGGCTGAAATAGGAGTCAACGGCCTATATGGCGCATAACCAGTTGACAAATAATACTCAATTTTGTGGGAGGGAATCCCTTCCACCACTAAAATTAAGAACGAAGAATAGGAAGAGAAGGATCGCACTATCCTTTTTATATCCCGAGGTCACAAAAACAGGCGGGCTCTACTTCATCTACCGCTTGGACCATCAGGCTCGAAAGGGTAACTTTACTTTTTATTTCCCACATCAAGTGGGATGATATATAAAAGCATGTTAATGAGAAATAGTTAATGAAAATGTACACATAACATGTGACATGTGTTTCGATTACCTTTTCACATGACTTAAAAATGAACCTTTCAGTGTGGCTCACAAAATATTTGCAGTGCAAAGGTTCGTTACTCAAAATGTTTGCTGACCTCTAGTAGAGGCTAGTTGGTATCAACTATATATGAAGAACCTTTAACATCCTATGCCCAGCTGTTCTAATTAAACTTTTTTCATTCATCTGGTTGTAATCTTGGCCTAACAACCTTGAGTGCTTTGAATTTCCGTATGTTTTTTTTATTTTTTTATTTTATTTATTTAAAAAAAAAAATTTTTAAAGAAGCATTTACAAAGAAAAATGTTTTGAACTATAAAAGAAGTGGTCTAATTAGACATATAAAATGTGATGTACGTTTTTTTAATAACTTGCTGACTTCTCTTAAGTCTATGAAATGTGTGGTACGATTGTTTAAATTGCTAACTTCCCTTTACGCCTATGAAATGTGTGGTACGATTGTGGTACGATTGTACTACTTGCTGACTTCCCTTTAAGCCCATGACATGTGTGGTACGATTGTTCTACTTGCTGACTTCCCTTTAAAGTGTTTCTATGAAATGTGTGGTACGATTGTTTTACTTGCTGACTTCCCTTAAACTTCATGTTAAGAGAATATATAATCAAACATGTTACAAAAATCTAACCAAATGGTGAGATTTCTTGTAGATGTTGTTGAGAGCTTGACTTGACACAGTGACACACACCAGCCCTGTGTTAAAATCAAATAGCCCACAATATCACATTTATAGCTTCCGATGTCTCTTTTCGATTTTGCTACCACCCCTTTTCCTCTTAGTACAATAACTTGCCCTCGTATATCGACTTTCATTTTCAATTCCTCAGCCATTTATTCCTATATTATTTTTTTTATACTAGACCTCTAACAGTAATATTAATTGAAGAATAAAAGTACTATTAAAAATCATCAAATCCTAAAAACATTACTGCGCCGATGTATGTAAATCATTAAAAGGGAGGTAATTTGTGCTCACGTTTATTATTTAAGTTATTATTTCCCTTATTTATAATATTTTTTTTTCCTTCAGTCATTCTTTGTCTTTTGTTATTTAATTATTCACCGTATAACCACATCGTTATAGATGGACACAAAAAATATCAGACCCTCACTCCCTAAAATTACGGGCAGGCCTCAGGTACTCAGCTTCCCGTCTTCCTCAAAGGCAACTCTTCTTTTTGGAACACGTCGCTAAGCCGTCTTTCATCTGAACGTCTAATTAAATCCAAACCATAATTAAGCTTACGTAGACCTACCTTGATCAGTTTGTATTACTATTAACAAAAACATTTTTAAAAAGAAAATATTACGCCAAGTACAGAAGCAACCTACATGATAACATTCAGTTTAAAAGCTACTTATTCTACATGTTGCCGATTTTTCTTAGATATTGTTTGAAATACGATTATTTGGTACTTTGCCGACCCAATTCAGGTATTCTATAAAATGGAATAGATTCACACTTTGCCGGTAATTTAAAGTATTCCATAGTTGATTGAACAAAAAGAAAGCCTGTCTAATTATCAAATCTAGTGTTTCTTTAGAACACTTTCCTCCGGGGAGGGGGGGGGGGGGACACTGTTTAAAGTGTTTATTTTATTGCCTATATAAATTCTTATTAGTACATGAATTAATTGAACGTTTATAATCAATTAATAAATGGCGTCATTTATGGGGTGAGGGTCTGGTCTTTTGTAAGTCAGCAAAAAAAAAAAGTCTCAAATAAATACACGATTGATAGCGTGATATATATATATATATATATATATATATATATATATATATATATATATATATATATATATATATATATATATATGTTTTTTTACGGGGGGCCCTTTTTTTCTAGTTGCGCCACTCTAAAAATTATTATCTAAAAAGAAAAAAAAAACGTTGGTTGCTATTGTATACCTTTACTAGAGTTCAAATAAAATGGTCTGTGAGAAGTGGTCGTAGTTTCGCTCGCCAGTTTCGAACCACAACGACAAAAGACAAAATCAAGTACTAGGAATAAAATAAAAAGTTTGTAAAAACATCTAAAAATAAACCGGGAGTGATCTCCCCTAAATTTTCTCGAATATTCTAATATAGCACTATGGGGGATGGCAACTCAGGACTTAGACAATATGTTTAATCCATTTTTTATTACTTAAACTTTTTATAATAGAATAGAATCTCGTAAAAAAAAAAGAATTGCACACCAAGTGAACGCCAAATAAAATGTGCATAATAGTGCGGGATATTATTAGTATTTTATAAATTCACATGCGTTTTTTTTTTTTTGAGAAATCGGAAATAGCGTAAATTACTACTTCTGGTCGACGGAAATTACTCAAAACTTGATAGAAGGCAGAAAATTAGAACTTTTACTTACATGTGAAATTTCATTTATCTATCTGAAATAGTACTCGTTATAGGCTTTTAAAAAATTCAAAGTAAAAAAAGTTCCACTTCCGGTTATCGGAAATAGCTCAAAAGTTGATACGGATCTACGATTTTGATATAATACTTATACTTATATATGAGATTTTATCAACCTAGCTGTAACGGTACTCAAGTTATCGTGTTCACACACACAGACACACACACACAGACATACGGACAATATTGCAAAACTATGTTTTTCCGACTCAGGGAGCCCTAAAACATCGAGATTTTTGCAAATCTCGATGTTTTAGGGCTCCCTGATTTTTTTTGCACGATTACAAGACTTTCTCTATACTTCGTATATACGAGAAAGTAAAAAACAAGTCGCTAAGTGGTCTGGTTGCCGAGATATGGGCAAAAAACTGCATTTTTTCGAGTTTTTTTTGGCTTTTCCGGGAAATCCAGGAAGGAATTCCGGGAATTTTTTTGGCCTATGTTTATCCTCGGAACTTGCTTAACATATTTGCTTTTGGAACTAGTCCTCGATATTGCTTCGTTGAGGAGGAGATACGACTTAAAGACGACTTAAAGCTGCGGACACACATCCGTCCATCCATTCCCAGAAATGACGAGTTAATAAACGCAATTCTCCAGAATGGAAATTGCGCTAAAAAAAAAATACTGGAAGTACCATCCCCCTTATTGTTATACGAAAATATAGGAGAAAGAGTAGAACGCCTCCATAAATTTTAGACCACAGCCAACCATAATATACATCTAGATTACCATGTCATTGCCTAATGAAAGTATGCAAATGGTTTTTACTCAATCTAACACGCCCCTTGACCTAATTGTAGCAAATAAGACTAGTTATTTGGCCTGCTAACTTAAAAATTTAGACTAGTGAATAGGAATAAATTCTAACATATTTACATTTATTTTGTTAATTTTTGTTTTCTTAAAAATTGTTTATCGAATATGTTTGATTTTTTAAATGGAAAATGAACTTTTGATCTTTACTTTTAGGGGCCTAGGCCTACCATTCTTTATTCTGTCAACATTAGTAGTACGTCGTTGCGCATGCGTCAGTCGCCATTGTCACACAGCAAGTTTCCTGTTTCACCTAGGCCTAAGGTCTAATCGAGTCTTATGGAAAACAGGAAGAGAAATTATTTACCTCGTCTAAAACTTATTTCGTTTCTACCACAAAATGAAATTGTTTCATGCGAAAATTAACATCGTTTGTTCATGACATTCTCGCGCAGGTTATTGTTTTATGACTGCTATTAGCTTCTGTTTTAGTGGTTCTTTTTCGTTGTTATTTTGGTTGGTCTGGTTCAACATTTTCTAATCTTAGACTACTGACAGTGACACACTGTACTGTGCTGCACTGCACCTACTGCTGACTGCACATAAAAAAGTGACAACAAAATAGTAATAGACATGACCGAGTTTACAAGAATCCTTCCATCATTAATTTTGACGTGATTAAAATATTTTTTTAGATTTTGCGATTAAAGCGATCTTTAACTAAAGACTTACAGAAAAAATGAACTGAAACAATGAAAAAATTAATTAGGCCTAAGTCTGAAAATATTTCAGAAATCATATTCTTAGGAGGGCCTATCTATTATAGATCTAGATTCTAGGTATTTTGATGAAAATAAATAGGCTCTAGGACTCTAGTCTAGGCCTATCAAAAATTATTTATTTATTTAAAAAAATTAGGCTCTAGGGCCAGGGCCTATCAGTAATCCAGATCTTATTAAATTTAAATCTAGTCCTGGGCTAAACAAGTAGGCCCTAAATTTATAATTTTTTTGTTCAAAGCCATAAAATTATGAGTGGGGAAAAATTCTAAAGTGACTGTAGGCATCATCACCTTTGTAAATAACGTGTGGCAAGTACAAAATGGCATGTGACCTCAATAAAAACTTTGTTTAGGCCTACTCTTGTTTGCTTTTAATTTTAAGTAAAAATGTGCTAAATCTTATCCAAATAAGCCTATATAATAAGAATTTGAAAATTAGGCCTAATTTAAACTACTTTACTGTTTTAAAGTGAGAGCTTAGTCAACAACATGCATTCTTGGTTGGTTGAGGCCACGCCGCAAGTTTGTTCTGCTAGGGATTACTTACTTACTTAATCCTCATCACTCCCTGTGGAGTATAGGGCAGCAACAAATCTCCGCCATTCCACCCTGTCCTGGGCGAGCCACTTTAGTTTAATTCTGCTAGGGGTACATAGGGTCAACTTTAAGTCCACTTTCAGTTTAAAAAAATAATAAAAACGTTCTTCAGTGAAAAAAAGTGCAATTCATTCTGTTTGTAGGTACGACATAAAAAAATAGTCAAATGATTGGATTATAGCACAGCACTCTTTTTTCCTACGCCTCGTTTTCAGCAATAAAGATTGTTTAGGAGTTATTGGATTTGAAGAAACTGAAAGCCAAGAATACATAGAGCTACTTTCACTAAAGTGCAGCTTGCGAGACAAACTAAGAAATAAGGTCAAAAGTACACCTGACAATTCTTAATTAACAGGCTTAAATAGAAATGGATAGTTCCGATTACTAAATTGACAATCGCTTCATAAACATTAGTTTTTTTGCTCTACCACATAATGATAATGAAACTGGCCACCATCTCAGTAATGCACATGGGTTGTGAGATGGATATTAACAAACAAGCTGTGAATCAAATGGTCTAATTTAACCATATTTATTTCAATAACATCGTTTGTGATTTTCAAAGTATTTAGGCCTAATGGGCCTTTTGAATTATTTTAAGACTATTCGCCAATGGGCCCGTCATCATGCTAAATACTAGATCCTAGAATCTAAATAAGCCAAGTTAAAGATTATTAGGAGGCCTTTAGACCTATTTTATTTTTAATCTAGATCTAATTGTAGATTCTAAAACACAAATAGGCATGTCTAGAGCTAGATGTCATTAAAAAGATCTAGTTTCTAGTCTAGAATAGTCTTAGTAAGAGGTAAACTAGACTATAGATAGACTAGTAGATAAAATCTTTAGGTTTAAAACTAGATCTAGTGAAAGCTAAGGCAAACATGAAGGTACGGCCTACAGATAAATTTTCCTTTTACTCATAATCCAAACTTCATAATTTCAACCGTCCTACACTAGTCAGTAGCATATAATATAAATGTAGATAGGCCTATCATTTTTATCTGAAGTCTGGTAGTGGTTGACTGTTACACAAAAACTTGTGTTGCCCACTTATTTAATGCCATAACTAAAGTGTCAGCATCTAAATTAGACTAAATCAGATTACCTGAGTCTTACTAATGATACAGATTAATGAATACAATTTTAAATAGGGCCTATATTTTTAAAGTAGAGGCCTACCATTTTTCTAATTGCTTTTTGTCCATCATTCTTAATACATTAAATTGAAATGAGCAAGACATAGTTATGTTTGCTGTGAATTTGAATTTTATTCTTATTTAATCACTAAAGTTTTATTTTTAAATATATTTTCCAGCTACACAGTGCTGCATTAGATTAAAGAGAAAATGCCTCCACCTCCCCCACCCCCTCCCCCAGGTCCTGGACCCCCACCCCCACCTCCATCTTTCGGAGGTGGAAGTAAAGGTGGGGCAGCGCCAAATCGCAATGCACTTTTAAGTCAGATACATCAAGGAGCAAAGCTTAAAAAGGCAGTAACAAATGATAGAAGTGCTCCAATTGTTGGAGGTAATTATAAAACAAACTTTCATTCTTAGATGTTTTTGTCCCAACTTTTTAGTTTTGTTAATGTTAGATTTAAAAAAAACCTGTCAGCTTTTAATATTTATGACTATTTATTATGGTATTGTTTTAATGTATTTTGCGTTTTTTTTTTTGTTCAGCTGTTAAACCCTCCGGTGGTAGCAGTGGTGGCAATGTCAGTAGTAGTAGCAGCAGTGCAAGTGAAAAGGGAGCTCCACAACTTGGAGGTCTGTTTGCTGGTGGGATGCCAAAGTTAAAGCCTTCAGGTCAAGCCAAAGGTGAATGAAGCACTCACAGCGCTTGAAATAATGTTTTAAATTTTTAAACCTGGAATTTTTTTTTATAAAATGTTAAAGAAGTTTTAAAGTTTTTTATTTCCTATTTTATTTTCAGTCCCAGGAGGACCTGGGGGTCCAGCGCTAAAGCCACCAGGTGCGCAGAATGGACCTGTTAATATTAACAATAATAATAATCACTTGCCAAATGGAGTACCGCCTGTTCCAAGCTCCAACAAGCCACTTGCAAATAAGAACTTTGGAGGTCCTCCTCCACCCATACCAAATGCTAGCAAACCAAGCAATGGTGCACCCCCGCCTCCACCTCCTTCAAACAATAAACCAAAACCCAGCTTGGGTAGATCATCCACATCTGGTGAAGATGACTTAGACAGCTCTAGTTCGTCACAACAGAACAAGATACAATCTTCAGTGCCTAAATTTAGTGGGGGCTCTTTATCTGCAGGGCCACCTCCCCCGCCTACGGGGCCACCCCCTCCACCCTCAAGGCCGCCACCAAATGCTAACAGACCTAACAGTATGATAGGCCGGCCTCTGCCGCCCCCACCTCCCGGAAACACAGGAAATCCACCAAGTGGTCCATCAAGACCGCCACCTCCTTTACCATCAGCGCCAAAGAGTGCTGCTCCTCCGCCACCCAGTAGAAATGCACCACCTCAACCACCAACAAGAACAACATCTACGGCCAATTCTGGGGGTACTATTGGCCGTTCTGGTCCTCCTAGCACTAGACCCCCACAACCTGCCCCGAACTTGAATGGTGGTGGCACCATAAGCAAAGCTGGAGGACATAGATCTTCTGGTAGCTGGAGCTCTGGTGGAGATGGTAATTATTTGATGCTGTTGTTTATTTAACTTGATTTAAAGTAGCATATTCATTTGGGTTTGTGCTTATTATTTTAATTAGCAACCTAAAAAATCTAAACTTGTAAATAAAAAATATATTTTAACTAAGAAATCATACACTATACACTTGTACAAACTCAAAATGAATTTAAAGATAGCCATGTCTTGTTAGATGAAGGATATATGTAACACCTTTGTACAATCAAGAGTTTGCTAAGAATGGGATCATTTGGCTTCAGTAAATTGTAAATTTTAGGGAACTACTGTTAATTACTTAAATGTTAATTAAAGGTACATAGTTGTTAATCAATGGGATCTTTATTTAATTTGATACCTTAAAATATTTAAGCTCTGTAATTATTAACAAATTCTACTCCTGTAAAATAATTCCAGGATTTGTTCTCAATATATTTCTACTGCATACAATTTTTCAGATTTTGAAACACGCTTTCGATTTCACCAGACTAATGAGTTTCCACCACCAGAGCCTTTCACTAATATAAACAAAATATACCCAAGTAAAAATCGAAAAAATTCAAGTAAGTGTATACACATCAAATACTCTTAGTGAGTGAGATGACATTATCTATACCATAAAATTATCTCTGCAACTTGATTTCTAGCTTGTATTACTATAGGATTGTATTGACCTTAATTCCATGCATTCAATAAAGCACAAGTAACATTTATTTGCAATTCACAACATAATCTAAATCTTTTATCCTTCATGATATTATGAGGACTAAAATCAATGCTTATATTGTCTTCCTGCCTAATCAATGCATCTAACACCTTCCTGCTTATCAACCAACTGTCCCCTTTGTCTTGTCTACAATTCTGTACTTGCTGCACCATACAAACACAAATACAGATACTATATATCCTGACTTCCAAAAATTATTAGTATATATGTTTAATCAGTTCTTGAACTTCTTTAATTGTCTACATCTACTATTGTTAGTTCAGTTTACATAAACAAATCTATGCCGTAACAGTTAGTATACTTGTATGATTGTAAACAAATTGTACAGTTTGTGTTTGTAGTTCATGTTTGATAATCTTTATGCCTACACTACTCTAAAGTGATTGTAAAAATTTATTTTTCTTTTAACTAGCACGTAGGCCACCACCGCCAGAACCTCCACGCTAAAGTGAGTACCAGTGAAATTTTAGTGAGAATCTTTGGAATTTATTTATCAGGTACAGCTAAAATTATAAGTAAAAATTAAGCGTTTGGTCCATGCTGTTTAAAAAATTTAAGAGAGCTTGTTGTAACATATTGTTAATAAATCAGTTCAAAGCAAAGTCTTGGGCAAGCTTTTTAAAGTGACTACCGTTTTCCTTTATGTACAAATTTCCATGAAATTTTTAACCTTAATAAAATTGGCCACCATTTATTTTGGCCATGATTTATTGCTCACTATGAAAATCTCTATATTATCCATTAATTTATTGTTTTTCTTTTGTATGTATTATTTATAGCTGACTAAAATACTTTAGGGCTCTATATAGAAGTTTTAATTTGATGTAACATATCTCTTTATTTGCTGTGAATCTGTTATGTTTTTTGTCTTTTATGTTATGACTGGGTTGGGTTTTTTGAGGAGCCAAAATGTCTTCAGACTGTAGTCAATGGCTTAGGCTCTGTAGTGCTGTGTTCTTTTTGATTTCGTCATTTAAATTAAAATCATCATTAAGTCTAAGGAAAATAATTAGTTCAGCTCTCAATCTAAAATTCAAACATAAGAATAAAAGTTTGTTTAAACATTTGTAGATCCTTGATAGAAGTTTTATTAATTTTCTATTTGCTAATACAGATTGTATGTGGCATATTCATGCTTTACAAAACTTGTGTACAAAACTTTACAACTTGCCACCATCTTGCAAAAGCTTTTAAAATCAATTTATTTATTTTATAAATGGTGTATTATAAATTTTTAAATCAGAAAGCATACATTTTTGTGTGTAACTTTTTGTTTTGTTTTATAAAGTAAATAAAAGTATTAAAAATGACTGAAACTATTTCAGTTCACTATAAAACTGTGTTGCAAATAGATAATTCTATGTGAATCTGTTTATATTGGCAGTTTGAAAGGTTTTGATGGATGCTGACTTGTCTTGGAAAATGACTCACTTGTATCATGTCATAGTGAATAATAATAAATCTTTTATTTTGAAGTGTTTAGAATTGTGCTGTTTTATGAAATGAGTTGAAGGACAAGTTGTAAGTGATTTCATCTCCAACACATTTGATTAGCTCTCTGATGATATTCTTCCTTGTATCATTTCAGAAAATTCTGGTTTAACTATTTCACTTTGTAGTTTAAAAGTCTCATACTTGCATTTTTTAAAACAATAATAGATTTTTGTGCTAGGCTTTGTATAATCAGGTATAGCATGCTAATTGCATTAAGTAGTTAACACTTCAAAGCAATAATTAATGTGTATTTACTACTTGACATTTTAAAAGTAGATGTGGAGTCCTTGTTTGCATTAACACAAATACAAAGATTTCCTATGTACAATAACATCTATTTGATCCACCAAATTGTTTGTTTTTCAACCTATGCAACAGAGCATATAATTTGAGCTAATCTTTTACAGAATTTTCTTTGTTAGTTCAGCAGTTTTAGTCAGTATAGCTGATGACAAGAACTCTCTGGATTGTCACAATTTTGTGTTTAACTATATCTTTTGAAACAAGTTTTTTATGGTTTCTTGTGTTTTTGTGTTTAACTATATCTTTTGAAACAAGTTTTTTATGGTTTCTTGGGCGGATTCTACATTAAGTTTACATCTGTTAAATTATGAGTAAAACAATTTGCAACTAAAAAAAGGTTTTAAAACATAATTACTTTATTTTTAATTAGGGAAAATGTAATAAGTTATGAGTACTAACTTGCTAACTATTCCATTGAAAAATGTTTTCCAACATTTATATTCATATAATTTAAAACTAACTGTTTAAAATCATCTTAAAAGCTTTTTTCTTGTGAAAAGTGATTAGCTACTTACATGGTCTCTAAAATAAATAATTTTAGTGATGTTGTTAAGCAAGAAATTAAAAATTCACTTCCTTCCTTCTACTTAACAAAAGTAACATTAAAAATATTTAACCATTTAGCCCTTCTAAATCTAAGGAGAAGGGTGTAGAATTGTGTTAATATTATCTAAAATATATCATTTTTGACTAAAAACAAATAACTCATTTTGACTACTAACTGGCTAGTAATTTCAACTGAACCTATCCTAGCCTTTACAATTTTACAGCTTACATCTTTATTTTTTTCCATATTTGAGTTAAAGGTCTTATTTCCTTTTAGAGCTGACATCTTTATTTTTTCTGTATTTGCTTTAAAGGTCTATTATTCTATCACTTTGTGCATTATTGCTGTCACTGGTGTGCTGTGACATCCTTGTCAACATAAAGCACTGGTTTAAGCTCCATCAACAACTCAATAGCTGAGGTTCATTTGTTAAGAAATTTAACATGTGAATATCAGAATCAGACATCACTCTATTAAATAGTGGCATACAAATTCAAACAATGAAGCTGAAAATCTTCAATCTACATGGACTGTATAGTAGGGAGGGAATGAGAGGTGAAAGGGTTAAAAAGATCATTCCATTACTTATTTTTTACCTGATGTTTTTATCTGCTGAAATTACAGTAATTTTTATTTGTTTAGGCTGTTAATTGCCATTATTTTAGAACTTTTTATTCTATTTTCCAAAAACGTAAGTTAAAATTGATGTATATACTCCATTTCTTTTATTAATGCGACAACGGTTTTACAGTTGAATACCATTTATAAAACTATAAAAATAATATTAAGATTATATATCTTTGATTTTTAAGATGATTGCAGTATTGACTTAGTGTGAACTGAGTAGCTCTGAAAATTTCATATTTATAGTCACAAAAACAGTTGGTAATATCCCTCCTTGATCTTGTTTTTAAATTAACATATTAAAACCTAGTGATGTTTCTATCCCACCCATGTAGCTTAATCTTGTATTAATACACATCTATTTTAATTTTGATTCAACATCAAATTTACTTATTCAAAATAATAACTACTATACATATAACTTGCCATACACTTTTTTGATTGCCTTTTAAAGTCCTTGTTGATATTGGTCATTTAGATGTTTTATATAATTTATTTTTCTGTTCCATTTCTGCAGTGGTTTTATTTATCATTTGTATAATTTCTTGATCTCACTGTTGTGTTGATGAGTTAAATTTTGCAGTTTGTAAAACCAGTCAGTAAAGATTTCAGTTTTCATACTCAGTCTGTGAAGATTTCAGTTTTCTGATTTTATGAGTAGTACACATAGTGACAATCATGATCTGTCCTTCAAAAATAATAATTGTGCATGATACTTTTTTTGTGCCAAGTTATTGATTTACCGGAACACAATTCTCTTTACTCATCGACTTAAACATGTTGGGGTTGAACCCATTCCAATATTATTTTCTAGAAATATATCTATTGTGTGTTTCCAAGTACCCCAAAGACTTCTTTTTAAATTATCATTTAACAATTAACAACGTTCATTAAATTATTGTATATACTTCCAATGTATTGTTTTTATTTTTAATGCAAATAACATGCAGTTGGTCCTTGTATAATTTCTTTACATTATAACACAAAATAAATATGTACAATACATCGTAATATTAATTGACACTGATGTCTAAATTCTTGGGCAGTTATGTGTTAATAATGTTTATCTCATTCAGTTTAGACTATGTTGGGCTGCTGGTCATCTCACTTTCATAATGTGAGATTTATAGTTATGGAAATAAAAACTTTTTTTATGTTGTGATTAAGATTTTGATTTGAATATACATTTTCTGTTTGCACATACTATTCATCAATGAGTTTTCCAAATAACATTTCTAATTCATTTATGTATCTTTTTTTTTGTTTCACATATCAGTTTTAAGAGAGAACCTAATTATTATTGAATAACATTTTGGCAGATATCAAATTAATAAAACTCAAATGTTTAGTTGTTATCTATGGGAATAGGTATGTTAATTTATGGCTTTTTGTATTAAAAATTAAAAAAAAAACCCAATTATTTTGACATGTGCCTTTTGCTTCTAGCCCTTAGTCTAATGTTCAAGGAATAAAGTTACTCTTAGCAAAGCTGTTGCTTAATTACTACCAATGCAGGCTGAATCTGCTGTATGTAGCCACTAGCAGTGTGTACAGTTCTGACATATAATTTCAATATTTGCACCAAATGTTTTCCTTTGGATTTTTAGATTGTATCAATGATTCAAATGTTAATGTTCATTTATATGATGTTGAATAAAGTAATCAAGGCACTTAAAAGTATTAATTACTTGTATTTGTTTTATTGTCAACAGACCAAATTTATCTGTAGAAAATTCTCTTTTCAAAACAGAAAGGATTTCCTGTTGTTTTTAGCAAGAAGATTTTAATAGGTACAACTCTATATGCAACAATACATTTCTAGAACAATGAGTCATTCACAATTTGAACTTGCTGTTCATTACTAGACGGTGATTCTTCATAAATTCCAATTTGTCGTTTCCAAAGGGCTATCTTACAAACATATCGATTCTGTGTATGTCCAATTTTTGGCCCTCCATATTTCTTATATTACTTCCTCTTCTGTTATTGTATACAGAGATTAAATGAAACTACAGTTAAAAATAAATGCATAAAAAATCTTTTGTTTTCTTCCCTTTATTCTTTTATTTTTATTATTACATATAAATCTATGTACAGTAACAATTATTCATTTATAACAAATATTCATACTTTCTCAATACATAAAAATGGATATTTTAAATTTAATCAACAATGGGGAGTTTTAAATTGGTTTTTAAACAATATGGCACATACAGATGAGGTTTTTAGTTTTTAACCTTGATATTTTATCACAATACCTCAATAAATTCCTTATTAAAACAATAATCTAAAACAAAGGTTACATTATCATTCTAACACACACCTTACATGTATAGGCAGTGTTTGAATAAAACAAATATACAGTATAAAGAAAGAGTAATAACTTAAAAATAGTATACTAATAACAGCCCTTGAGTAAAATAACTAAACATTGGTTATTTCATGTTTGTTTTCTAAAGTTTATTGTTTGATATGTAAGCAAGCATTATATATTTCAGTGAAGATAATATCACAGTAACTTGACTAGATGGGACTCACGAATAATAAAACATAGTGGTGATAAGCACTAAAAAAATAGCCTTTGAAAGGTTAAGTTATAATATTAAAGACATAACAAGGAAAGTATAATGCCTTAACTTTTAAATAAATATAGCTTTGTAAGTTAATTGAATTACATTTAATACAAATAATAGTAATTTACTATTGTATTTTAATCTCAGTTTATTGAGAGCTTTAAATAAAAACCCTGAATAGTTTAGTAAAAAAAATAGTTTAGTTAACAAAACTCTATAGAAAATGAAGTGAAATAAATTGTCTTTTTTCCCTTCTTAAATATTGTCAAAAGACTAAAGATTCTCAGCAAAATAATACATATAGTGCAGTTAACCTTTATGTAATAAGAATTAAAATAATATATTTTATAAAATAATATCTATCAATGATGGTAAGAACTAATCAACACAACATAAACCATGACTCCATGATCAGATTTAAGTGGGAGGAAGTAAATAAAAATCTGAATCACCCCACTTTCTACATCTGGTTAATGAAACTCTATCTTATCACAAACAGTCAAGTATTTCAACACAAATTTTCCACTTGTGACAAGCTCAAATAATGTATAAATACGCAATAAGCAAAAACAGTTATATATTAATTAGCAAGTATAGATATTAAGATACAAAGTGTATTTGTAGATAAGTGGATCCTACAGAAATTGTTTTTTTAAAACAACCCTGTAAAATAGATAACATTTGCTTAGCAAAATGTCTTTAAAAATATTGGCTATTTTTATATTTTCTAATAGTTAGCACTCTTACAAATAAGATACTTACAAATGAGATATGGGATCAATATAAAAATATATTACTAGAAATTAAAAGCAGTTATGTATATTTTAGAAATGGTCCATTTATTAGCTCCTGTGACCTGTCTATATTATAAGCAAAGCAAATTAAAATACAGAACTATTATAATTCTCTTTACAACAACATGGCAACATTAACGTTTGAAACAAGTATTTAAATAAAATCTCTTTATGTAACTTATGTGTAATGTACAAGACCTAGTGCACTAAAATAAATTGTGGAGTAGTGCTTTGAGAAATTAAACATACTTCACTAGTCACTACTTTTATGTTTGCAACTTGTCATGGAGATTTTTTAAAAAAAATCACATTTGCTGAATCATTTATTTTGTGCATTAAAATTTATTGCAGTAAAAACTCAAAGAAATTTTTTAAAAATTGTATGCTCAATTAATTATTTTCCACCAGAAAATTATTACAGTAAAAACTGTAAACACCTATAAACAAGAACTTGTCAAAAATCTTTCTTAAAGAACAGGGAAATGAATAAATAAATAGAATTAAAGCAAGCTTTCATCAACAAGCCATATACTCAAATGTATCAAGAAATTTATAGAAGTATGGAGCATCATGGAAGTTGTGTTCACTAGTGAGATGTGTGATTACCCTGCCCAGAACCAGATGGCGTCCATAGGCTATTGCCTCAGATCTGTCAGATGCTAGCCCAGCCCTCAGCAGCCAATCACATAAAGCAGTGCCAGTGAAAACTTGATGGAATGTGCGGAACCTAAATCTGGATAAACAGAATAATTGTATTTTTTTAATCAATTCTAAAAAAAATTTTATAAAGATTTTTTTTTATTAGTAAGTGAAAATGCATTTAAAAAAGCAGCCTAACGTAAAGTGTTTTTCTTCTTCTGCACTTTAAACTTGCAGGAATTAAAGCGAAAGCTGAAAAATTCTAAATTATATTGCCAATATTCTTTAATTGTTTACTTGTTCGCTCAGACAAAGAGCTATAGTCAAACATGATTTGCCAGTTCTACATATTTTTTTTCTACTTCTGTTTGTTAAATATTGTTATACACACAGCGCAATATTTTATATTTGGCTACTCCAACAAAATCTTTGAAACCACCTTAAACAGTACATAAAAGCACATAATACATAAAAGTACATAACTATTTGTAAGGGGCAATGTTTCTTATAAAACTTAAGGCAATAAATAAAATCTAAGTTCATGCTTTAAAAAATTCATGCAAGAGACAAAATGGTTAGGTGTCACAGCCTTCAATAACAGTTTATGGGTTGATAAAAAAAAGAATTGTTTTTTTTGCCAAGATGCTTAAGATGTTAAAAAATTAAAGCTATACCAATCAAAAGTATGCAAAAGGTACAATATTTTCATTTTGAATTTGAATTCTTAAAAAATATCAGAAAGCTTTTATAAATTGTAACTGTTACAAAAAAAAAATGATTAAGTATACTAGATTTAATAGAGCAGTAAAGGTTGAGATACTCCTTGTTTTTGACAGCTGTAAACATAAGCTTTCATAGCTTGTCTTCCCAACACAGTAACTCCCCAATCAATAATGTACACCACTCCCAGCCCTACTCCAGGTGTCTAGCTATACCACCACCAGGATGTTTTGATACAATCAAATCCCTTCACTTTTCAAACAAATTAAACATGATGAAATAATATTCAAGGATGAAACCTTGTAACTTAAATTCAAGAAACTGAAACCACAAACAATTCATCAAAATAATGCTGATTCTGTACATCAGCAACAGTATTTTTCACAATAATCACAATAATAATAATAAAAAAAAAACATGGAGAAGAACAAAGTAAAATAAAGAATTACCATAGTATTATTCATGTAAGTAAAAGCTACTTTTTAATGTTCGCAGGGAGCTAAAGAATGTTACAACAGTTAGAGTTACCTCCAACAAAATAGATTTTTTTAAAAACTTGGGAGCCTTAGTTTATGAGCATTAATTAAGTTTTGAGGTATTCAAACAGGTTATACCTAACAACGTGGATGAAAAAAAAGTTATATATTAAGAGTTTGATGGGTGTCAATAGAAAGCAAAACTTGAATGGACCTGCACAAGCTTAAAATTTAAAAAATATTAATTGCTAAGTTGAGTTAGGCCAAAAGAAAATAACAATACTATTTTGCTCACCTCACACTATTTTCATCCTTAATTTATAGGGACTGATACATGAAGAGTAAAATTAAATGAGGATGTACAAAACATTAACATTTATTTCAATATTTTAATGCTTATGAATTAACTTAGAATATTCAATTAGAATTTTAAAATAAGTAATTGCATTTTTAAAAAATAAATCCATTCTTTTATCTCAGTAAAGGGAGGGCATGGACTATGGACTAGAAAAAGGATAATTTTATTTTATAACATAATTTAGTCACAATTTTTATGGTACCTACTGTCATGTATAGAGATAATTGACTATCAATTGTGGCAGTACAAGATGACTGACCAATGAAAATACAGAGATGACTGACTAACATTGAAAATACAGAGGCAGGTGACCATTATGACAGAACAGTTATATATGGCTGTCAACTATGACAGTACAGAGATGACTGATTACTGATATTTAAAAAGATTACAGAATTTCTCTCACAGAAATAATGTTCAATTTTAATTGCATTAGTTATTAATAAAACACTTGTAAAAAAACCTTTTAATAAGAAACTTTTGAATGCACTGAAAATTAAAAAAATAATAACATAGAGCTTGCTTCCTTTAACAAAAGCATTTATCACCAAAATGAGTAAGAGATTTTACTAGTGTCCTATACTTCTATTAAAAGAAGCAAGTGTTTTTTTCCCCAGTGCATTTAAAGCTATACAAATTTTTTTACAAGCGTTTTATTTTCTGCTTCTTTAGTTATTCATAAAAATAAAAAATAATATATTCTTCAATTGTAATCAAAGACAATGTGTCTGAATGTTTCAATGAAATCACTGCAGTAAGTGGTTCAAAAGTGAGTTACATGAATTTCCCATTACCCACTAACAGACACTGAACTAAATAAAAGCTTCTAAAAAAATCATTAGTTTCTTGAAAAATGATTATTGTTAATTGTTTCAGAGCCTGTAAAACATGACATATTAGCTATAAACATAAAATCATTTAACTTCAGCACGAGGCCACAGATCAAAATTTGGGCATACATGTAAACAACTTTAACACATGAGAGTCATTCAGTCTTTAGATCAGTGATGAATATATGATAAGCTGAGTATTGAGGGTTGCTGGGAGTATCAAGCTGTTACATGAATAAATAATTCATCCATGCATTGCTAATCAGCCTGCTTTTACCTAAGGCATTATGAGAGACTATAAAGCCATAACCCATAGTGTTCAACAGATGTTCAGTTTTAATTTATATGCTACAACAGTTACAGTTTATTGGACACTAAATAAAATAAACAGATTTCTATTGAATGGAAAGACAATTATTGTTTTATAAAGTAATGATAATTTAATAAATAAAGTGACAGATCAAATAATATTACAAAAAAAGAAGTATTACATTAATTTTTAAAACATTTTTAAGGCTAAGTCAAACTTTTTGTTTTCAAATTAGTTTTTAAAGAATATTTTTGACTAGGTTATTTTAGTTTATTACTCTTTTTTTTTCTTACTGGACTTAGCTCCTAGCAAGTTCATGGATGTATGTAAATAAAGCTGAAGCAGATTAGTGAAACAACACAAACCATTACGGTTAGGCCAGCTTAACACAACATGGGATACACAACAGGCATCTGCTGAGGAGAGAGTTAGTGTACAAGTATGGCACCACTATTGTGTACTCAGGATATGAGGTTACCTGTACACATTTAGGATTAGGGCTCAAGTGACTAATCTAGCATTTGATATACACCTATTCTGTTAGGTTAAGGTTAATGAATAACACAGATGTTTAAGGTTAATCAATACCTGGGCATCATATTGCAACATTGTGTAATCACAGCACTGCATTATGTGACTAGTAATCTGAGAGAACTATTAGCCTTAAAAAAAATTTCTAGCTAGATTTAAACCACTGAGTCCTGTTAAATGTTAGATGCAATTTTTGGAGGATTAGAAGATTAATAGGTTCAATATAAGGAATTAAAACCCTCATTCAGGTAGATATATGGTGTCAATAATATAGACATATCTGGTGTTGAAAATCTAAGTTTTCTTCTGTATTACCCTTTCACAACAACCTTTTAGGACATTAAAAATATGAATGAAAAAAATAAAAACAAAGGGTTTCTGTGAGTGTGAGAGGAAACACAAAGTGAATGTGGTAAAATCTAATGGTAGATCAGTGGGGCAAACCTCTAGGGGAAAAACTAAAAGCTCTCACTAATTAGTGCAAAAACTACTGTGAAGAATACTTTATAATAGTTAGATACAGAATTTCCAGTGTCATCGCCCCCCCCCCCCTCCCCGGTGAAAAAAGTCTGGAAGAAACACTGGTTAGATAGTCAACAATAAGTCTTGTCTTAATACAAATCTGGTTGCTAGCAAAACTGCATTAAAACCAAACAGGAAGGGTTTGCATCAGGAGAACTTTTAGACAGGAAAAGCCTACCTTCTGTCTCTGACAATTTCCTTAGCACAGTTCTCCTTGTGATACTCTTCAAACTGTTGGCAGGTTTGTTTAGTGCTGGCATCCAACTCACTCAGTTTTGGCAGACGCAGCACTTCTGCTCCAAACAGTAGACGACGCAGCCTAAGAGGCAATTGAAAAATAGTTTAAGTAAACAAACCAATTAATGTGACAGGAAGTCAATAGACTGGGACAAACTAGGATATGGCTCTAACAAATCCTTATGTGTAGTCTTACAACTTTGGTAAAGGATAAACTACTTTATTGCTTATGTGAAGTTTTAGAACTTTTGTTAAGAACAAACTACTTTATTGCTTATTTAAAATCTTACAACTTTTGTTAAGGACAAACTAGTTTATTGCTTATGTGAAGTCTTAGAACTTTGTTAAGGACAAACTAGTTTATTGCTTTAACAAAATCGGATGTGTAGCCTCATAATTTTTAACTTTTGTTAAGGATAATCGATACATTTACACAAAAAAATATAAAACACTTGGTACATTTACACACAAAAACACTTGGTGTGTTTGTAGCCATAATTAGCTGAAAAAAGCAATACATTAACAACCAAGAAAAACTACACATAAGTGCATGTAAACAAATAGATAAAAGTTTATAAATACACATAAGCAAAGTAAAACCATGAGATTTTACATACATAAAGAAAGAGAAAAAAAAAAGCAGTACCAATATTTAAAAGGTGTAAGAAAGTGGCCCAACAGGTAAGTAAAGGTTGCACCATACAAAACACCTGAGCTTATTTACTAGTGACTCAACAAGTCATGAATAGTCAGGTGAGGTTTAAGTCAACAATACCTCACCAACTCACAGTGAGTGCTCAAAATCAACATGGTCGTTGAAACTACCCTCAGAGTTGTTGACCATCACTTGGACATTGGGCTACAAATGGTTTCTTTACATCCTTTAACCTAGCTCTCTGCTGACATCATACAGCTGTTGCTCTATCTTTAGCAATGGTCATGTCTGACCTTACAAACCATTAACTAAACAAAAACTTCACACATGAACTCAAGTCAATGGGGTTTACTGAAGTGTAAGAAGGTGGGGTAAATGCAAGCAAATAAAGCTGGTTGTTAAATTTCTTCCCAACAAAAAAGAGAACGTTTAATTTTACTTCCTTGATGCTGAAAATGTGAAGTTTGATTCATCGAATCTAAGTGTAAAGCACAGAGGGAGAAAAGCCTTGAATCTTGTACAAATACAATTTATCAAGAGCTGCTGGAGCAGTATTTACTTTGCAGGTGTGTAATTTTAGAAGATTTTTTTTTCTACTGAGGTAAGCTAAGATTAGCAAGGTGGCAACATGCTGGAGCTGATGTTTAACACATTCTGCTATATGGAGGATGATTTAACAAACAACTGATGTTGTAGGGCTGTCTCAAATCTGATAAGAACAAGACTTTCTCTATACTTCGTATATACGAGAAAGTAAAAAAGATAATTGCTTTCTTTGTTTGGCTTTGAACACTATAATTGTGTGTTGTTTCCACTCAATGATAGGAAGCAATTACTGTAGATTTCTACAATAGAAACCCCTGATTTGATCTGATAGAAATAGAAGCATGGTTTAAGCTCAACTAAAACTTATTTTAGCACAAACATTTAAATCAATGTTCTGTTCTAGTGAATAAAATATATTTTTAAGCACCATTATTCAAAATAGATTTGCGCATACATAAAATACTTTTTGGTGGTGTGTACATTACATAAAGATAAAATATACATGGGACAAAGGATGAAAAGCAACATTTACAATCTTAATTAGGCCCACAAAAAAAAAAGAGAAAAACAAATTTAGTAAAGTGACTCAGGTAGTATTGACATGTTCCATTCAATAGCTTTAACCCAGCTGATTAAGTTAGTTGCGTAGCAGACAGCATTTACTTTTTTCAGTACTTAATTGTAATGTCAATATAGAAACAGGGTCAGAGCTGAGACCTAAAGGTGCCTAATGAATAAAGGTTTGTGACACAACTAAAAAGAATGTGACAAATTAAGAATTATGATGTAGACAACATAGTTCTAGCGGCAGCATGCATGCTTAGCTTATCCCCCTTGGAACTACCCAAACTATATAAACTAGGTGAGGAAGTAAAAGCCTGGTTTAAGGCCATGGGTCTAGTGCCTGGGAACATGAGTGAGAAATAGCCTGTCTAGCTTTTCTATAGCTGACTACATTAGTATGACAGAGAGAGAGAGAAAGAAAGAGATCTAAAGTCACTAAAAATGACAAATCTGAACAAGAGAAAAGCGTGTGGAAGCAGAAAATAAAAAACAAAGTACTGACACTCAAGTAACAACTATTTCTTTTGTCTACCACACAAAGGTTTGACAGATAATACAAGACATGCAGACTAAAAAACCCACTGTTACACAGAGAAGGTTTTATAATAGTACCTAACATAAACAGCATAAACCCATCTATACTTAGACATTTTCCTGTGTAGCCAGAGAGATCAAGCAAATAACAGTTCAATAAACTTGTCAGTAAAAATGTGAGAACAAAAATAGGTTGCTAAAAAAATCTCTGCACTTGTAAAGTACATTCTTGGGAGTTATTTTAGTTAAATTGTATACTAAAAAATAAAAAATATCTTACAGTAAATAAAATCCACTAGTAATTAAACAAAATTTAAAAAATTAATTATTAAACTTTTTAGACAGTAGAGAACACAACAGCAAGTAAATAAAATAAATTCCTTTATATGTTTTAACTTTTAGTGCAGTGGTTCATAACCTGGGTTTGATTGAACCCCAAGGGTTTGGTGAGTAAGTCTCAAGGGTTCAGTGGAAGTCAAGAGACACAACCGACTCATATGAGTTTAGCATTGCAGACGATAAGACTATTAAGGAGGGGGGGGGGGGGGGGGGGGGTGTTTGGTGAATGTGCATATGAAACAGGTCGAGTTAGGTACCCCCACAAAGGTTGAGAACCACTGTTTTAATGTTAGCAAGGAATGATGTGGGTATGTAAGATTAGAATGTGAGAACTTGTTAACTGTGGAAACAGTAACATGATACACTGAAGACAAAGTCCTGGTTAATAACTAGAGTAGGCCAATTGGTTGTTTGCTGAAGTAAAATACAAACTGTAACAGATGGACTTGTCATTAACATATGCTGTCAAGTCATCAACATATGTTGTAGGAATTGATAGAGAACAGGAAAACCTGTTACCAACATTCAAATTCTAATTACCATGCACATGAAATATATTAAATGCTTAAACTGGAAAGTTTTCACTGTTAAATAAGAAACCCACAATTTTTAATTTACACATGTTTCTAATCCCCAAGTACTTTAATTTGAATACTAATTAATTTCAAGATATAACAAAGACACACCACTTTGAGATCATTCTTTATGGAATAAGTAGTTAAAAAAATATTCCATTAGTGGAAAAATAAATCAATCTTTTTTTTTAAAGTACAGGAAGTCTATGATAAACAAAACAAATAGGATAGAGCTAAAAATAGGATATGGTTTCCACTTGTAGTGTAAGGGAGGTAACTAGTGATTTATTCACAAACAAATAATATTGTAGTTCTTTCTCCTGGTATGTACTATATTAAATGTATAAATAATTCAATTTCTTTTATGTATGCAAACATTGCTATGATTGCAAACTATTTTTTTTTAAACTTCACAATAATTTATCTAAATAAATTAATCAATCAGTAACTTAATATGGTGCAAGTCAAAATAAAGGAATCAAGCATATTAAACCTTCCATCAACAATTTTAATATATCTTAATTTTTAAAAATGCTAAAAGTTGAAATTCCTAGGTCATGTAGAACTTCACCTAAGGAAAGCAACATGTAAAGAAATAGAAATTCTTACCTTCTAATTATTGGTGAAAAAACAAGTCGAGTGTCAAATCCAAATACCATTAGAACTAACAGACCCTGAAAATATGTGAAAAGCTTGCAATAATAATAGGTTAACTTGATTATATTGTAACATTAGGGAATTTAAAAGTTAGAAAAACCAGATGAATCTTGCACACAAGAGTTTAGCTAAAATTTAAATTAAAAAAATGTATTCTTTACAATTTCATAATTTCTTTAAAAAAAAGAAAAGAAAAAAAAAGAAAAACACTAATTTACCTGTCCATAGTTAAAAACACAATCAAGAAACTCAATCTCCACATAAATGCCTGTTGGCTGACTCTCAAATATACGCCAACCACACAAAAACAAACCCTGAAACAGTTTTTAAAATGGCATTGAATTAACAAGGTATTAAAAAAACATTTGAAATAGCCCAACAACCTAAAAAAATAAAACCAGGCTTACAATGAACATAGACAACAGCAAGAGTAACAGCAGTATCATGTGATGGACTGTTTGATATTCCTCTTTATTCAGCTCCTTCACGGACTTCATCTCTTCCTCCTGCGGGGAGTCCCCATTGACCAGCACATTGGCGGTGTAGGACCTGAGCCTGTCCATGCAAGCATGACGCTGCTCTGTGCTGCACTGGTTTAGCAGACAGGTCCTCTCTGATATGGCTTCCATGGCTTCTGCTCCATTCGCCTCAAACTCACTGTACACGTTGTCTGAGTATTTCTCCATGTAGGGGACCAGATCTTCTATGCTAGTTGCTAAAAGGTAAAAATAAAAAATAATATTAATTTAAGAAAACTGTTATAGTGCTGAAAATACAATGCTGTTCTGTGACAATGGAGCATCAATTATTTACTTGGCTTTTAAACTCAAAACATGCAGTATCAACTGTACAGTAGACAAATGTATATGCAATTTTTGTAAAATCAATGTACATTTATATTCATATAGGAATTATGGTACGGTTGTTGATCACCTAAAATGCCTAAACACTAGAAAGGAAATATTTGCAATGTTCTAACATAATACTTTGCACAATTTTAATTTGGAGTTTAAAATTAAATATTCATTTGTGATTTAGTTTTTATTGGACATCTGCTTTGTTCTATGTACAATTATTTTTAAAAGTTTGACTTCAACAAAAATGGATGTAATAAAGCAAGTTTTACAATGATGAACATTTTCCCCTTTTAAAAAAAATTTAACTTTTGTGAAAGAGTCATAAACAATATTCTTTTTATAGGACTTGCGTTTGTGTGACAAATTTCATATTGGTTAGTGAATGTAAAATGCCTTTGGCTCACCTTTTTTCAAAGTTTGCACTTCGTTGCAAGTTTGATAATTTCCACGAACTCTGGGTTTCATGTCAGCAGTTTCCTGAACCGACAAATCATTTTCTTCCTCAATGATTGGCTGCTTATCACTTTCAATACAGCTGTCTTGTCTGTCTGTCAGTGACTGCCTGGCTGCCCTTGCACTGGCCACACTGCTTTGCCTCTGGAGGAGTCTCTCAGCCTGCTGGTGTAGTGCATGCCTCTCCATCCTTTGCCACCAGACCAGGCAGGAGATGGTCATGATAATAGATAGTGAGAGGATCACCAGGGAAAAGGCAGTCTGTGGACAAAGGTTGTAGCATTGTCATATACACAGCACATCTATATGTTGGTCAAATGACATTTTACTAAGCTGATCACTATGTTCCTCATCATCAATTCTGAATGTCCATTTTAAAATACAATTGAAAACTAAATCGGTTATATAATGTTCTAAAAAAAAAGATCACTAAATTGATGTTTATTTGGCATATCACACAGTTAGTCTTATCATCCTTATGCCATTTTATGAAGCTAATCACTACATTTTTCATGTTTTATGTGACTAAAATCGCAATTTTCATACTGTTTTATCTGACTTATCACAAAGTTGGTCATATGATATTCTTTGAAGCAGATCATTATAAACTAATACATTTAAGAATTGAGTTGTTAGTTAAAAATGTCTGTAAAGAAATTACACTTTGGTCATAGAATAACCCTTAACAAGCAAGAGGGATTATGACCAGGAAAGGTTTAATAAATGAGTTTTATAAACATCAGTTATTAAGTAAATTACCTGCAGGGAACCATAATGGAAAGCTGGATCAATCTCACCAGCCAAGTCATGTGATCCCATTAGGAAAATAATGCCAGTCACAAAAACAGGAACTCTGAAAATATTGTGACAAGGTTTATGAGGCTATTTAAGATGTTTTATTAAAGGGACATCATCAGGCAACTGCTTTTAATTACTAAATTAGTTATGCACTGGTTTATGCAATATATCATGGTTTAGTTTTTAAAAATACTATAGTCTAATAGGTATAATATGACTATAAAACAAGTATGTGTATGAGTTACATCAACATGGAAACTCTCCCACTCCCATAACAACATCTGTAAAAAAAGCAGATTATAACTAGAAACATTCAAAAACTCACCCAAAGCCCAAGAAATAGAACCAGATCTGTTTGCGCAGGACAAAGCACAGGCTGCGTATGTGGAGCATACAAAGAGCAACAGCAATAGCAGCAGTCCAACAGCGTGTTGAGAAGACCCCCACCAGAAGAAGGATAATGATGGGGTAGTGGTGCCAGCCTTGTGAGTCTCCGTGGTAGTAGAAAGTTATCATCCCAATACAGGCAAGTATCTGTTGACATAATGAGGCAAGTAGAGGATGGATTAGTCAACACATCTCTACCTGGTTTAAGGTGGAGAAAATATAAACGTAGCTGTGTTACAGCCACATTATTCCTTCACATGCCATGGGTGATACTAGAACTGTTTGACACACTGGTCATTAGGTCAAAGGTCATTTACCTTATACTTTTATTAAAATTCACAGTCCTGAATACAAAAACATCAGACTAGAAAACTTACATGAGAGAACATGAAGGCTATGGTAAAGCGATGAGGTATCCTCCTCCACTTGCCACTCACAAAAAACAGACCCATCACCCACAGCTGGAAATAAAAAACATTAATTAGAAACTTCATCATTAATATCAGCATTATTCATGTCTTAGAGTTTAGTGTGGAATTTTTTTCACCATCCCTGTGAATTTCTCCCCTTTTCATTTTTTTAGTTCCCATATGGCCAATCTTTTTAACCATTTATTTAAAGCTAAACATTGTATGTTGTAGTTAAATGCTCTACAATATAATATTTAAAAAGTAGTGATCTATTAATCAAAGAAAGAAATGTATTTAATTTAGCAGAGAAAAAAATTATGAACAACTTTTCTTTGCAAATAAAATTCACTTAGTAAGGAAAATGAATACAGACATTTTTTAAAATAATTGTTTTGTTAATAGCAAACAAAAGTATGTTCATTTTGCCGTTCAAATCATAGATTAAGTTAGTATTGCAAACACTTTGTTTGACTTACACAGCAGGTAATGCTGATGATACTGACATCTAATGATGTGTCACTGAGGATGTTTTGGTAGTCAGTGCCAGTCACTACAATCAGAGTGATCATTTTGGCAGACACAAACATCAGAGGAGCCGACAAAAATGTCCCTAGCACCAGACCAGTGGCAATCTGTCACAATACAAGCATTTTTATGTACAAATATTAGAAAATATAAAAATTTCAAATAAACTTTAAAATAATACCACTTATCAAAATGATAAGACAACAAAAAGTATTTGAGTATGGTGACTTACCACATCTTCTGCGATGCCATAGTCACTTGCATATAAAAACACAGAGGGTGCTGATGGGAAAGTACCATAAAGAAAACCATACATGCTGAACGATGTTGATCCATTTCCACTCTCAAGCCACCCAACCACTTCCCATGTAACAAGGGGGAGAATCAAGCTGTCAAGAAAAAAATGATTTTATTCTATAAAAACTCATTTTTTATTTTCTATTGGCACCACAGCCTTTTTAAACATTGGGTTTTGGAAATAATGTTGATTTAAAAATATACATTTAATGAAAATTTCAAAAGAAATGCAGAATTACATAACATGAGAAGTAAAGAAATAAAATATGATGTTTCTTCACTTTTGTTTGGAACATATTTTCTGTGTTGGATTGCTTGATACCATTAAAAAAAAATTATTCTATATACCTGAGAACTTATTAAAACTATACTGTTTACAGAGAAATGTAAGACTGATAATGACAACAATGAAATAGAAACTTGCTCTAAGATAAGCTTGTAAGAAAAAATAGGCTTACGTTTTGGCTGTGATTAGAAGTACGGGTACCACTAGCCCTATTCCCAGTTGACTTCTGACTTTGCCTACCATACTCAAACCCAAGTAGAATAGTGCAGAAGCATTGTAAGCATCTCCTGAAATAGAAACAAAGTTTAACAAACATGTTATATATTGCTAAGGGAAGGAAATAAAAGATAAATATTAAAATAAATTAATGATACAACCATTACTGAACGCCACTTAATTTACAATATGGTTGCTTTTTGAGAATAGTAGCTAAATTCATCATGTACAAGACTGAACATGAGAATAATAAGGCTATTTAGTTAAAACACGTTGTGTAAGTTCCTTACCCAACACAGTGAGAATGTCATTTAAAATGATAGGAACAGAGCCAGAGAAGATGAAGTTCCCTATAACACCTATTGCAGTCATGAAAACAATGGGGTTTAAAAAAATCCCCTTGACAACGTGCATCAGGGCTGTGCCAACTTTAGAGCCGCTTGAGTCATCACGCACAGTGCGATGTTTATGTATCTCCATAAGGATGAAGCCAATGGGGTTTAACAGGACCAGGGAAATGGGAGCAATAAGGTAGAGGTACTTCAGGTACTCTGGGTGAGTACTCCCATACAATGCTTGTACTGCAGGAATAAATAGAGTATTTTTTGAGAATTTAATGAGCTGAGTTTACAGGTATTGTTAATCAGTTTAAAGTACAATGTAAACTTTGTTGAGTGAAAAATTGATGGTTGTAAAAGCAGAATTGCCTACAATATTCTACAAAATACATTTGATGGTACTCTAGGGTGGGTAGAGGTTTTTCATGCTTTTTCTATACTGTAATGTTTGTCTAAAATGTATTTTCTTTATTTTTAAGCAAGTGTTCATTTGTTGTGTAAACTTTATGTACTTGATTTTTATGATCTACTACAAATGCAACTAAAATTCTTATTTAAGCTCTGACAGATATAGAAAGTGTGGCAGTGAGATAATATTTAAATTCTTTTAGACTTACCTATTGGGTAACCCAGAGCAAAGTCATTACTTTGTGTGGCAAAGATACCAAATATAGCTGCATATCCCAGATTTAGTGGCCGCTTAACTAACAGTGTCACCAGCCCAACCACAATAAATATTGAAACTTTTGCTATAAGGACCCCTACAAGAAACATCCAGTTCACCTATTGGGAGAATACACAGACAAAAAAGTTGAAATCATATTAAGATTATTCCACTATTCTATTAAAACAATTGATAACAAATAGGCCTATTAAGAATAATTTTTAATTTAAAAATATATATTAGGCCTATAAAAACAAAGTATTTAAGCAGGGATAATGTAATGATTCTGGAAATCTATAGATATAATAACATAAAAAGAATTTACCTCAGAAAAGTTGAGCTCACACATACTTTTGAACAACAAAGCTGGGAGGCAGAACTTGGAGACAAATGTTCCAATTCCTGAACTTTGATTGGGTGAGATAAGTCCAGCCCTTCCAGCTATGTAGCCAGATAGTATGATGACAAAACATTGGATGATAGCTCGATAAAGATGGTCAAATGAAACATCGCTGACATTCGATGACAGAGCAGCATTTAATATTGTTTCATTCATTTTAAAGCTGTTATGTGTTAACTGAAAAAAAAAATCTCTATGTTGTTGGGGCAAATAACATAATCAGTAAAAATATGTTTAAAATCTTTTTGGTTTTAGTAAGAACAGTTAATCATTAGAGAAAAAACTTATCTTGCTAATTTACATGGATTTGGTAAAATAAAGAAAAACAAAACTTTTTAATGCTATTATATAGCATAATGTAGGAACTCTGTAATCTCATTAAATAATTAATTAGTAAATTGATTAAACGGATCTATTTAAATTAGATTGTTTTTATAGTCTAACTCTATGGTATTGCTGGCTAATGTCAATGCTAACCCTAACCCCAGTCCAACCATACGCCTAACCTTATTTTATTTTCTAATTACTAATTATAAAATTAGTCGAGATTACAATACTACTAACAATCCAACACTATTTAATATTTATGGATGAGTCTATTATCGGACATCTGTATCTAAAATCATCCCACACAGAATTGTAGAATAGGTTGGTTTCAATTTTAACATTTTACCCACTCTCCACTTTCAGTTTGTTGATTACTATTACATCCAGCAAGGTTCTACTTAACTACAAATACAATCTACAGCAGTACAGCTGAAACTGTTAATAAATTGGCCTGCTACTACTTAATACTACTAACTACTTGTACTAAAATTAATAATACACTCAAGTCACTCATAAAAAAGACATAGATCTAATACTTAATAATAATAATAGTAATACACTCAGTGTGTCAGTGACTCAGTAAAGTTTACCTAGTCTGAGTAGACTAGGTCCACAGCCACAGCCGAGGCAAGTCCAGTCAGAGACTGGCAGTCAGAGAGGTGAGAGTACACAGTACATTACGTACGTACTTAGTAAAAAAAAGTTATGTAATTGTTTCGTAATAAATACGTACAGATTTAAAATTTGGTAATCAAGAGAATCTAGGGTAATCTATCGTTTTGGGTACGTAAAATCGCCCGCGGCTATTAATGTACGAAAACGTTACCTCATTGTCAAGGCTGTAATAGAAGTATATTGTGATATGTTTGTGTCAAATATTATAGATAAATGAATAATAAACCTAAATCAATGGCTAAATATATTAATATAGGCCAGAAATTAACTTTAAACATCAGTGTCTGCAAGCAAGATTTGCTATATAAACAGCAGCCATTTGTAAAATAGAGTGACTTCCGCCTGAATATAAGACTATAAGTCTATAAAAATAAAACTTTAACAAGATGGCTGCTATAGTAAATAAGCATGGTTGCATCTGTTGGAAACATCGCTGGTGTTCATTTATTACTGAAAAGTTTTAATTCAATTGTTTAAAAACAGGTACATAAATGAAACAAGAAAACATTTTTGTATTTTTCAAAACATAAATCCTCCTCAAAATGTGAAATAATTATTAAAATGTAAGGAGTCACCTGTTTTTCACATTACTAGTCGCGGGCGATTTTACGTACCCAAAACGATAGATTACCGAATCTAGTGACTAGTGCTAGTCTGTAACTGTAACATTCTATTTCTAGAGTAATTTATTTAAACATTTTGGAAATAATTATCTCTATAGCCTAGAGATCTAGAGGCAAATCACATTCTGGCTCGATTCATATTAATTATTTTATAGTCTGGAGTTAGATCTAGAGTCTAGAGACCTAGAACCAGACTAGAGATCTAACTCTTCTTCAATATGTTTCATTTAGGTCAAACAAGATCGGGTTATCATAGATTCTGCTTCCGGGTGAACTACTTACGGTGTGGACTTAAATCTATAGTCATCAATATTGGCCCACTAGGGCCATACACTATCTGATTAATATAAAATTGTAAACAAACTGGATTTAATTGTTTTATCTTCCTATATATACATGGCACAATTAATAAAATGTTATAAAAATGTTGAAAAAGTAGATCTATATTTAGATCTAGATCTAAATCGAGTGGGCATACATCCATCATGCATTCATGGTCGAATTTCCAATTTTCAAAGAAAAATAAAATACAACGAGCCGACCCGCTGCGTATCATACGCCGCTATTTAGTTGTTGTTTTTTTCTACTTTTCAGTAATTCATAATTTGTGAATTCGACAATACCCATGTTGCCACTGAAAATATTTGCTTAATAACACTACCCCCCCTTCCCCCCCCCCCCCACGTGAAAGCAGCCTCCTCTTGGTTACCTCCTCTAAGTTTAAAAACGTTTCAAACTAAATTATCTGCCCCTAATAGCCGTCACCAAACCCGTCTCTATGATTGTAAAATGTAAACAGCGAGACCAGACAATGTGGGGGTGGGGTGGGGGTGGTAGTGATGGTGATAGAGAGAAAGAGAGGGGACTGCAAGGAGGCGCTTGCAGCTTGTTTTCTAACTGATCCCAGAAGAGAATTATATATATATATATAGATATTACAACAGAGATCGAAGTGTCAATATATTTCCTTAACTTGTGTTAAGGCATGGTAATTAATTCACTTTTTAAAGTAGACTATGTCTCAAAACAACAAATGGCCAGTTGTAAGCAAATGGATCGTGCACATATTATGTAACAAAGGCCTTACAAAGGCAGTGGCGGATATTAGTTTACTGATTCAATGAATTTTTAATTGAATAAATTTTTAATTTAGTAATTTAACCTATTTCATTGCAACTTCGTCCATCATGAGACAACAAAACACAAAAATATGTTCAAACTCATTTCGAGCCAGAAATAGTCGAGTTTTAAAATGTTTGATTCTCATTTGCCCGCCGAAAACTGTGAATATTGTTAATTCATATCAGTCGAAAAGGTGAAAAGACATAATCACGGAAGCTTGATAGTGTTGATATGTATTATTGTTTCCAGTGTTTGTTTTAAGTTTTATTCTCGTGTTTTTTGTGTTTTTTTAATTCATATTTTTTATTTTGAATGGATTAATTTTATAGCTATGCCTTTCTTTAGTATATCTTATCTCAATAAAAATAAACCGGGAGTGATCTCCCCAAAACTTTCTCGAATATTCTTATATAAAATAACAGGGGATGGGAACTCGGGCTATAGACATGATTTTTAATCCATTTTAAATAGGCCTACTTGAAGTTTTTAAAATAGAATAAAATCTCGTAGACAAATTAATTGCACACCAAGTGAACGTCAAATAAAAAAGCGCATAATAGTGCGCAATATTATTAGTACTTTTAAAATTTACATTAGTTTTTTGAGAAATCGGAAGTAGCGTAAATTACTACTTCCGGTCAACGGAAATGACTCAAAACTTAACAGGAGGTAGAGAATTAGATCTTTTACTTACATGTGAAATTTCATTTATCTATCTGAAATAGTACTCAAGTTATAGGCTTTTGAAAAATTCAAAGTAGAAAAAGTACCACTTCCGGTTATCGGAAATCGCTCAAAAGTTGATACGGATCTACAATTTTGATAAAATACTTATATATGAAATTTCATCAACCTAGCTGTAACGGTACTCAAGTTATCGTGTTTACACACGGACAGACACACACACAGACATACGGACAGAATTGCAACGACCAGTTTTTCAAACTGGATTACGCATAAAACCTCTTAATTTTGATAAATCTGGATTGATAATTTTTGCCCGATTAAAATAAGTCCTCTATACTTCGGATGTGATGAAGGACTGAGGTGTAATACGGTAAAAATTGTTAAAATTTCAATTGATTTTTGTGCACGATTACAATACTTTCTCTATACTTCGTATATACGAGAAAATAATTAGTAGAAATAATTACTTTTAATTTGCTTAGTACAAAATGAATGAAAGGGACTGTAAAGAAGAGAATTAAGTCATGGAAGTGGTTTGAATATTTGCCTATCTTTCACACTACAGCTCATGTAGATTTTAAAAATATTTTTTGTACGCAGCAGCGTGTATTGATTACTGTTAAACAATCATTTCTGCAGTGGAGCTGTTTTTTTCCCATATAAAACTACAATAAAAGTGGAATTTAAAAAGGTAAAATTGTCAGATTTTTGCCCCATAAGCAGCCTGAATCCCCCCCCCCCCCCCACCCCGCGCAACCGCATTCACTACCGCCCCCCCCGAACGAAAATGGAAAATATATACTTTTAACAGTGTCCGCCCCCCCCCCGGCCCGAAAATGTCAAGTGCCCCCCTCCCCACCATCCCCTGAGAAAAAGGTCTGGAAGAAACAGTGACCGCATTGCGGGATCTAGAAGCATGGAAGTTCCGCCCCTGAACAAAGGGAACATTTTCAACACACCCCCGTAGACCTAGTTAGATCTATAGGCCTACAGAATTTCTCAGTATAATCCACGTCACAGCTTGGTGATCTAAAAACAAAAGGGACTGTCAATTCAGAAGATCGCTTTATCTGAATACATACATATTCATTAGTGACTATTTTTACGAAGCTATGTGCCAATATGTGGCGTTTAAAATATTAAATGGGTTATCCATCCAACAATTAAAAACAGAAGAAAATTGTCAAAATTAGGAATGAAGAAAGCCTAAGGCGTTTTAGGCCTATAACTGTTCTATAGGCCTACCACCCTGCCTGACCCCATTTAACAAAGATTAATTAAATTGTGATCATATTTCTAGGAGTCGTCAATAAATGACATTACAGTTTAAGCGGGGAGGAAATTCATACTTTTATGAAGAGGGGGCCAAAAATTGACTTCACAATTTTGCATTTAAAAAAAATACGAGCCGACCCGCGGCGTAAAGTCATTATTTAGTTGTTTTATTTTCTACTTTTCAGTAATTCATAATATGTGAATTCGACAGTACCAATGCTGCCACTGAAAATATTTGCTTTAAAACACTACCCCCCCCTTCCCCCAACCCCTACCCTATACCCCCCCCCCCCTTTGAAAGCAGCATCCACTTAGTTACCTCCTCTAAGTTTAAAATCGTTTCAAACTAAATTATCTGCCCCTAATAGCCGTCACTAAACCCAGCTCCACGAATGTAAACATTTAGAGTGAACCACAGCTCACCAGACCATGTAGGGGTGGGGTGGTAGTAATAGAGAGGAAGAGAGGGGACTGCAAGGCGCGCTTGCAGATTGTTTTCTAACGTCTCCCAGAAGAGAATTATATATACGAGCCGACCCTATATATATAGATAGATTTTTAAATTGAAAGTTTGAAGTTGTTTCGAATTTTTAAAGACCTTGCATGTGGTTCTAAAGAATAGATGGATTTGCTTAGTGCTGATTTAAAAAAAAACAAAAGGGCAGGGTGTAGGCTAAAGTGTGACGTCATTTAAAAGGAAAAAGTGGGGTATTTTAGAGCCTAAATGACGACGGGAGGGGCAAAAGTTGCAAAAACTGCGTGGCGTCTTTTTAATGGACGACCCAGTTCATCTGAGACTATATCTAAAATAAGAGGAGACATATACTCTCTCCATTGTTTAAAAAACATTAATGACATGGCATTGACAATTAGGCCCTTGTAAAATTAAATGCTTTTTTTTTAACTTTTTTTTTTACTTTTTTTTTGCCAAATAAGTAAGTTCAATTAATTTTTTTTTACTTCTAGCAAGAAATTAAAAAAAAAATTAACGTAAATCTAGTGCCAAATATACATCCCTAAAGGGCTTCACCCTAGTTTGCTAATAGTGACCCGGTATAATTGTTGACATGGAGGTGAAAAATGTGTTTTGTGTGTGTGTGTATGTTTGATCTGTGTGTGTTTTGTGCTATAGACCCTTCTTCTCATTCATTAAATATTTGTTTACCCTTATTGAACATAATTAATGCTATTTTAAAAAAAAATTAAGATAACATAATCATGAGAGAACGAGAATACGTGAAATTATGTTTTTTTTCTTCAGAATATTGGTTTATACCTAAAAAATTAACTACAAAAAATACATTGAACTTGTACAAAAAGTAATAAAAAAAACCAACAGCAGTTATTGTGACAAAGTATGTTTAAATAGCACTGTACACAATTTAAAAAAAATGATTAAAACAGCCATCGAGAGTCCAGCCGGTTTGATGCCATTCATCTGCCATTACACGGATCACCTACAGCAGGGGTTCCCGACCTTTTTTTACTCTAGAGCACATTCTAAAATATCGGTAGGGTGGCGGGCACCACCTATTTTAAATCGACAAACTCCTTCCAGAGCCGTAGCGACCCTTCCCGTCACCCGGGGACAAAACTTTCGATTTGCACCCCCCCCCTCAGACTCTCGATTTGCACCCCCCCCCTCAAACTTTCGATTTGCACCCCCCCAAACTTTCGATTTCCATCCCCTTCAACCTTTCAATAATGTTTATGAACAAAATTATGTCGAATAGTGAGAGGCGGGCACATACGAATCGTTCGGCGGGCGCCATGGCGCCCGCGGGCACGGGGTTGGGAACCCCTGACCTACAGTATTGTATGCAATCTGGTTTTGTTAACAAAGTAATATTGTTAAAAATTTGGAACTCTTCTTTCATAAGGAATCCAACAGAAAAAAAGGTCCATAGTTTCTTTCATACACATTTTTTCGGGTGGTTAGGATGGTGTGTTCTGGATGTGGGAAGAGATGCCTGAAAGAAACACTGATGTGTCAGACATTCGCAGAGGCAGATTTGCCAAATATCGCGAACATGCTGACAGAGAGTAAAGACTGTAAAGACTGCGAAAGACTGCCTAATCTTGAAACCAAGATCTTTCAACTTTTTCTGTGTTGCGCAAATGTACGATGTGCTCATAGGACACGTGGCGTAGCGAGGTCGGGTGTCACCCGGTGCGGCACTTAATGGTGTCACCCACCCCCCAGAGGCGTAGCGACCCTTCCAGGGGACAAACTTTCAAATTTTCGATTTGCACCTCCCCCCCCCTTCAAACTTTCGATTTGCACCCCCCCCCCCCCTCAAATTTTCGATTTGCACCCCCCTCAAACTTTCGATTTGCACTCAAGTTTTTCTCTATATATTTTGCTATTTTTTGCCTTAGTGTCACCCCTCCCCCCTACATGGTGTCATCCGGTGCGGTCCGCACCCCCCCCCCCCCTCGCTACGCCCCTGCATAGGACGCTAAAACGTGTTAAAAATAAACAGAGGTAGTTACAATGGGCGGAAGAAAGATGGAGGAAGAAGTAGAAAAGTTTACATAATATCTAGTAGGAAGTACAGTTGATACGGACGGGGGGTAGACATCAAGGCGAGATTACAGAAGGCAAGAGAAACATTGGCTGTGCTTTAAAAATGTATGGAGCTAGAACAGTGGCGTAGCGAGGTCGGGTGTCACCCGGTGCGGCACTTAATGGTGTCAACCCCCAGAGGCATAGAGACCCTTCCCAGGGACAAACTTCTTTCAAAATTTCGATTTGCACCCCCCCCCTCAAGTTTTCGATTTGCACACCCTCCCCCCCCCCCCCCCCTCAAACTTTCGATTTGCACCCCCACCCCTCAAACTTTCGATTTGCACCTCCCCCCCCCCTCAGACTTTCGATTTGCACCCCCCCTCGAGTTTTTCTCTATATATTTTGCTATTTTTTGCCTTGGTGTCACCCCCCTAAATGGTGTCACCCGGTGCGGTCCGCACCCCCCGCTACGCCCCTGAGCTAGAAACAAACAGCGAATAACACTAAACTAAGAGATTTAAAAATCGTATGTATATTCTCTTTAATGTACAGCACTGAAAGCTAGCGATCAACAAAGGTGGACTGGAACAAACTGCAATCTTTTATAATTAGATGTTTTCGTTGAGTATTAAATGTAAAGTGGCTTGATAAAGTACTTAACACAGCAGTGGACCCCTAAATTCGGTAAAGAAAGCGGAGCTGGATTGGTCGTTCGTTAAGAAAACCGCAAACAAGTATTATAAGACAAGGTATTTCATGGAATTCAAAAGAATTAAGACAATGAGGGAAACTATAAAAACCTGGTGTAGAGAAATTGAAAAGAGACATGAAATTTATTGGAAAGAGTAAAATAAAAATGAAAAAAATTGGAAAGGATGCAAAGGACGATAAAGTATTGAGGGATTTCGTAAAACAAGTAATGACCCCATACTACACTGGGGGTTGCAAAATGAAAGTGAACTTTTAATACAAATATAAAGTAGTCCATTAAACATATCCTTAATCATGCATTATAAAATAATAAATAAATAAAAAGAGTGTCGCCATAACACGCAGTTGCTAAGCTAACTCGCATAATAAGCTAACTTATAGTACACTTTCTTCTACGGGGGGGGGGGGGGGGGTTCTATTGGAAGAAACTCTGCTACTTTCTATTTATGATACCTCCTACAAATAAAACTCCATATTTATTTAACCCTTCAAAGCGGGAAAATGCAGGCTTTGTATCGCCAAGCCAGAAATTAAGGTTAAAACAAGATTAAAAAAACAAACTAAAACAACCATGGTTGACGGCGGAAGCCGCGGTTAGATAATAGAGCTTACATCTGCTAACCTGAAAGTCACGAGTTCATCCAGGGCTCAAGTCAGTCCACTCAGCTCTTATAGGTACCTGACTCACGCTAGGGCAACTAAGGCGTCTGGATAAAGTGCTGACCAAACTATCCCCCTGTATACCAAGGTTTAGTGAAACAGATTAACTCTACTTGATCTGTTCCATCTGCTTTGGGCACGAACGGAATAAAAAAACGACGAAGAGGATGGTGAAGGCAGGTAATGTAGGACACAACTTTAAGGGTATTTTTGCGATTGCATATAACAATAATTACGTAGTTAAAGGACAATATCAACCAGACAACGGAAAAGTTACCAAAATAATTCGCAAAAATCGTTTATACTTACATTGACTTTTAATATAATTGATTATGACCACACATCTATAAAACAGCAAAAATAAATGATTACTATATTTGATGTAAAAAGGCATTTTTAAATAATTTGGCTTCAAAACACTGTTACTTATGTTCAGGTAGTTATACATTATAATACATGGACCGATTTTAGTTTTAGTTCCGGCTATAGATTCTTGTATTAGAAAACTGTGCAGGAAATTTAAAAAAAAAAGTTTTATATTTTGAAAAATTGTTCACGTAAGAGTGACAAAAATAGAAAATATTTGTTCAAATTATTATCATTTTTTTCTACTTCATACGCGCGCTTACCTTAATATGGTGTATTTAAAAAAACCTGTATTAACACTAAACATTTGACGTATGTATGTTTTGGTGACGTTTCCTGTTACTTTCCCTTAGCCTGGGCAACACATCCCCATGAAATACAATTAGTTTCGTTATCAACAATGCCATATCAGCTAGGCCGAGTCAAAATGCGGTATTATTTAACACACTACTATATTCCAGAGGCGTAGCGACCCCTCCCGGCGCCCGGGGCGATCTTTCAGTTTGGCGCCCCCCCCCCCTCCATATATATATATATATATATATATATATATATATATATATATATATATATATATATATATATATATATATATATATATATATATATATATATATATATATATATGCGTGTGTGTTTGTGTGTGCGACAGTCTGGAAAAAAAATTAACAATGACGCTGATTGTCGTTCCCTAAAACTTCACTGGACGCCAATCAAATTCCCCTTATGATGCCGAAACGAATAAAAAGTAGAAAATTAAAAGAGCTTAGAACAGTGGGCTCCATCGGACCCGAGAGGTTCGGTAATTCAGTCTCAGGGCTTCCGCGGAGGCCAAGACACACACCCGACTCATAGGATTCACGATCGGATTTTGTTATTGTGGACGATACAACTATTAAGGAGGGTTGGTGATTGCGCATATGAAACTGGTGGGGTTCGGTACTCCAAAAATTTAAGAACTACTGCTTTATAGTGTATTTTGTAGAAGGTGCAAGCCTTATTTGGTCTACTTTTGGTCGTGTCTTTAGAACAATTTCGATAATAGTAGGCCAATATTGCAATTTTGAATTATCAGTTAGGTTAAACAAAGTAATAATCAGTACAATATACTAATTTTCTTCTCTCTTAAAATTTTGGCAAAGAGTGTCGCTTCCCATCCACCCGCTCCGACAGTCTGCTATTTTAATGATCGGATAGCGATACAAGAATCTGTTATATTTATTTCTCTTTAATGCAGTAAAGCAGGCAAGATGTAATGCAATCAAGTAAAGTATCTGATCTATCACGATCAAGTTGAGAGAATCGTACAAAAAACTAGTCGCGTTATTACTTAGCAAAACTGGGTAGTGAAATCGTACATTAAGTGTTAATACAATTGATTTCTTTTCTAAGTGTTAAAAGAGTTATCTAGCAATCGATCCAGTACAAATCCTGCGATTTTTATTAGTGAAAAAGCGCCCCACCATCTTGGACAAAACTAACTCTTTTTATGTTACACAATCGTAAAATACGCTTTAGTTCAATGGGTTTCTTGATATCGGTTATTTATTCCTTAATCCGGTGTAAATTTTTTCGATTTTAGTCTTCGAAAAAGCGCCCCCCCCTCCCCATCTAGGAAAGCTGGAAAGCGGTTTTTCCAGTCACTGTTTCTTAAAGATATACGTTTTACAGTTACACAATCAATGTAGAAAACAGTTAAATCAGTATGCAAAGGCTCTCAGCCGTTAAATTTCTTTACTTTGACTGTTTATAATTCAAAACTGCAGCTTAAAATGAGCTTTTAATTATTTTTTTCTACCCCATTTGGCGCCCCCTTAGGGTCGGCGCCCGGGGCGGCCGCCCTCCCCGCCCTCCCCTAGCTACGCCTCTGCTATATTCTAATTTTATTCTAATGACCCTTTCTCTACCGCTAAGCCCTCATCTCTGGAGTAAAACCTAGACACGTGTCGAGTCAAGTCCAAGTTGCTGCCGTAGACAAATTGACTTTCGAATGTACAAATATACACGTGCCGGCAGATAACGGTATAAAAGCAGCGTCTTAAAAATATGATCCGAATTTATTGTTGAATATCAAATATCATTATAAAATCATCGAAGCAAGATGGCTTTGTGTTTTTTAGGCAATAAAACATGAACGAGTCATTTCAAGAGTATGTGCCGAATGGAAAGATTAATTTTTAAGTGCTATAAAAAAAGGCCACCACCGCCGTTAAGTTAAGAATATAAGAGGCCGTGAATAATTAGGCTAGTAAGGACACTTGCACAAATCACTTGTGAAATTTATCGCGTTCTAATCAAGAAAATTTGCAGGATAGTTTTAGTGGGGTAAATGAGACCGCAGCACCCTAGTTTGTTTGCCATTGCCGCGCACGCGACCGGCGCATGCGCGAGCTCTGAGTGGAGACCATAGCGAGGCCTATCGCGATACTCTTCACACCGATGTAGTCACGAGAGCGTCACGTCTGCCGCGTGACAAGGGTCGGGAATTTGTGTAACGTTTGTTGTGTAATCTGCGTTCGGTTTGTAGCGACATGGTCGGCACGTGGGCCGCACCGGCCGTTCCGAAATTTCCGCCTTTGACGTGCTAGTCACGTTAATCTTCGTTTCGGCTACCGGAAACCGCTCCACGTTTTTTCTCTCCCTGTATCGTTTAATGTTTCTGTAAAACCACCCTATCTTTTCGATCATCAAAAAAATTCAGTAACTCGCGTTTTTTTCCCCCCAGTGTGTCCTGTCGGTGTCAGTTAAGACAATCGACATTGTGCACAGATCAAACAGAGCTACACCAAAGACACTGCAGACGTGTGTCTTAAATCTACACGGACATCAGGGGTAGCTCGTTAAAGCTACCATCTGAGACTTGGTACATGCGCCTCAGCAATCTTCTGAAGGCGGCGGTAATTTATTGCTGCGCGATAGCTCTTTTGTGGGACATTACATTAAAAAGATAGCGTTACCACGAGTCCTTGGTCTAGTGACTATAAAAAAAAGATCTTTTAATTTGGTTCTAGTTGATGCTCATAAAGGATGAGCAGTACAATTATTAACCGTACAATAATGAAGTTTTTTTGTCACGAGTTTTCCGAGCATTGTGCACTTCAACTATTATTTAATTCAACATGAATAGAAATAATAGAAACAGGCTCTGATGGCGTGATATTGCAGATTCGAATTTGTCATACATATTGCGGTTGGAATAAAAATCACAGCGTTCATTAGACTAGTTGTGTAGGCGACGTTGTTTTTCAGGGGCAGATTCCAAACAATATGAGATTCTTGCAGTGTTGTGTTATTGGTGGCAGTCCTAACAATATGACACGGTGGTGTTATTGGTGGTAGTCCTAACAATATGAGGAGTGGTGTTATTGGTGGTAGTCCTAACAATATGAGATGGTGGTGTTATTGGTGGCAGTCCTAACAATATGAGACGGTGGTGTTATTGGTGGTAGTCCTAACAATATGAGGAGTGGTGTTATTGGTGGTAGTCCTAACAATATGAGATGGTGGTGTTATTGGTGGCAGTCCTAACAATATGAGATGGTGGTGTTTTTGGTGGTAGTCCTCACATAATGAGACAGTGGTGTTATTGGTGGCAGTCCTAACAATATGAGACAGAATGGTGTTATTGGTGGCAGTTCTAACAATATGAGATGGTGGTGTTATTGGTGGTAGTCCTAACAAAATGGGACGGTGGTGTTATTGGTGGTAGTCCTAACAATATGAGATGGTGGTGTTATTGGTGGTAGTCCTAACAAAATGGGACGGTGGTGTTATTGGTGGTAGTCCTAACATAATGAGACAGAATGGTGTTATTGGTAGCGGTCCTAACAATATAAGACGGTGGTGTTATTGGTGACTGTCCTAACAATATAAGTCTCGAGTTCGGATCTCGGTCCGGTCTTGAGTCTGCAGGACGTACCTGAATCGACTCAGCTATAATAGGTACCCGAATCACGGAAGTGAGAGTAAAGGCGGTCGGGCATAGTGCTGACCACACCTTCCCTTCATATGCCAATGTAAAGAAATATATAAACTCTACTTCATCTACCCTAGAAATTATTAGGTCAGAAAGAGGAACTTTACTACTATAGGGCTGGTAAGTAGGTCACCAACCAGTTCTATGGCTCAACCAGGTTTTATTGAGCCGTAGAACTGGTTGGTGACCTACTTACCAGCTCTATAGGTGTCGTAAGATTTTCACAATTTTAACTTTTGGTATCGCTATCCTGGTCCTAACCTAACCTTATTCTTATGGTAACATACACAACATTCATTTTATAGCGCTAACACTAATTTATTCAAAACCTTGATCTAATGGCCCTAATGCTAAATCCCCCAAAACTCTAATCTTATAGCCCAAACGCTAATCTATCCCGAACCCTGATAGTATTGCCCTAACAATATTTTATCCTAAAACTTATTATTATTGTCCTAACGCTAATTTATCCCGAGCCAAAATTTATAGCCCTACAGCTAATTTATCTAGAACCTTAATATTATTGCTAATGTATCCAAGATCCCACTATCATAGTCCTAACGCTAATTTATCCAAACCCTAAAATAATGTACCTAACGCTAACTTACTCCAAGCCTAATCTTAACCCCTCCGTACATCGATACACCAGCCTAAGTCTCCGCTGATGATTTACCCAGCCTTTGGTACAGGGAAACATCTGGGGCGGGTGGGGAGGCGGCTGGAGCTTACAGCGAGGCGAGAGAAAGTCCTCCACTGACAGCCATCAAATTTATGCAACCCATAGCGACGACAATAAACGAAGCAGCTATTTACCGGGAGAAACCATTAGCGGCCGTGATGCCACTTGGTGCTGGGTTAAATGATTGTATCGTACCAAAACAAATACCACACTAATACCACCATAATGCCACCGATGGAGGCTAGACGGAGGATCTGAGTCAAGAGGATCATAACAATAATCGTAACGGGAGGAAAAAAGAGGACGTGTGACATTGGTTGAAGGGGGAGGAGAGATGGGTGGGTGGGGGTAGTGGAGTTAATAGAGACAAGGGGAGAGAACCGATCCGTTGTCAAATCACAGTGAGGTTTATATAGAAGGGGGAACTTGAAAAAAAAAACACTATTGTAAATTACAATGTAATTGTGTAAGGGAGGGAAGCAAATTAGCCCAGGAAAGAATTAATAAATTATGAATAAAATAAACATAAAATATTTAAATCTAACTCGTGGTAAAAGTAAAGTGTAATTTTAAAGGGGCATTTAAAAAAATATTTTTATCGGTTGAGTCGGTTGATTTTAATTTAACGAATAAATGCTTAGCTATTTAAATTCAACGCCTATTTAATTTTCCACTCCACCCCCACCACATTACGTAATAAACTGATATTTTTTTATTCAGATTTGAAGAAAGTGACGCCAAGTTTCCAAAAATAATTTATTGTGTTGAAGTTTTTGAAAGGTTTTTCTAATGTTTTGGTTCTTAGACATCAGCTTTAGTAGTCTAGGTCCTTATGAAAAGTTCTGAATAGCGTCAACAGGGCGGGGAGGGAGGGGATAAAAGCCAGGGGCGGGCAGCAGTCAGCAAATCTCGTAGAAACGGCAAAGGGTGGGATATGATTATGAAAGGGAGGAAAATAGACAGGGAGGTAAAAAACAAAAATCACTCACATGATTCAAGAAATAAAAAAAACCACGCATACACACATAGCACTCAACATATGACCACATAAACATACATATCACTCAAAATATGAACACGCAAACACACATAGCACTCAACATATGACCACACATACACACATAGCACTCAACATATCACTCAAAATATGAACACGCAAACACACATAGCACTCAACATATGAACACGCAAACATTCATATCACTCAACATATCACTCAACATATGAACACGCAAACACACATAGCACTCAACATATGGACACGCAAACATACATATCACTCAAAATATGAACACGCAAACACACATAGCACTCAACATATGAACACGCAAACATATATCGCACTCAACATATGAACACGCAAACATATATAGCACTCAACATATGAACACGCAAACACACATAGCACTCAACATATGACCATGAATACTCACATAGCACCCAACATATGAACATCACGTAGCCTATATGTGAAACAATGATCACCGCTCATTTCTGAAAAATGTTTTGAATTTGGTGCGAACGTGCACTAAATATTATTTTCTAAGCTGCTACTTTCTGTGTATCCTGCCAAATATTTAAAGTTCTTTCATGGACTTTGTAACTTGTTAACTTCAATATTTCACCGATATGCTTACGATTATTATTTGGTGATTATTTTTGAACTGATTATTTCAACTATAACCAAGAACTTTATTTTTAAATTGTACAACGCATTAATTCACCAACAGACACTCACAAAGTTCTAAAAATACTAAATTGCCCGTTACAGCACCTTCACTCAACTACACACAATTGTAAAAATAGTAAATTGCCTGTTACCCCACCCTACCCCTAACTACACACAGTTATAAAATAGTAGATTGTCTGTTTCCCCACCCTCACTTAACTACACAACGTTATAAAAATAGTAAATTGCCTGTTTCCCCACCATCACTCAACTATACAGTTTTAAAAATAGTAAATTGCCCGTTACCCCACCTCCCCCCAACTACACAACTTTATAAAAATAGTAAATTGCCTGTTATCACTCTCTTCGACAACACCAAATTTCATACTAGGTATAATAAAAGTCTGTGTGTTTTGACGCGCCAATGCTAGAATGCCACACTTGACAAAAGTGATCAAAGTCAGCGACTTAAGTTTTGCAGCGATAGATCAGTACTTGCTGCTTGTGTGCGCTTCCAAACAGAACAAGAACCATCTACCAGAAGAAAAGTTCATGACCTAGAGCTAGAGGACCTATCTTGACAACAATACACGTTAGAATGTTATGCCATAAACCGTTTTGGAATAGAAGCATAACTATATAGACATGTCTGAATGTATGTTAAATTATTCCAAATCAGAGTAGCCATTGTGGCTATCCGTCAATCAAATACTTGCTCATGCCGGTGATTACATCAATTTACAAGATACTACGAAATGCGCACGCACGCACACACACACACACACACACACACACACACACAAACATAGATATAGACCGTATATATATTTATATATAAAACAAACTATAAAGGTTTTAGAAAAAAAAGCTTAATAATAATAGAAAAGATGCAAGAGCCCCTTAAAAAAAAAATAAAAAAATATAGCGCTTTAGTCAATATCTAACGGCTAGGGTAAGTTAGCCTGTGGCGTGACATGGATCTAGCCATTAATTTCACAACTCTCACGACGTGATCTGTCGTGGCACCTGACGCTTGAAACAAAAAAATTTGAGGTTAAAAATTGAGACAAAAAACAAAAACGAAAAGAAAACAAAAGCACGTATACCCACTGGCCCCGCCTTTAAAATCTGTCCCGGGCCAATAAGGAGGCGAGGAAGAAATCGATGCCCGGTCACGAGAAAAAAGACCGGAGCGCAGCGCGTGATTGGTCGCTTCTGCTCCGAGCACGTGCTCCGGTGTTGACAAGTGGCGGAACATCGTGTTGTGTCCTCCCCATCCGGATGGGAAAAAAAGTTATAAAAGTGCCGCTCCAAGACCGACCGGAAATATCCGGTGCTTGACAAGGAGCCGGTTAGCGACGGATGTTTGAAAACCGGCAGCGCTAGTGAGACGTAACTAATTTGTTAATTTAATAATTAATTTGGTTGGTGTTGGAGACATTTCAACCTTTTGAACTTAACCGCGAGCCGAATAAGAGACGGGATAATTTCCAAGGTTCATTGATCATCAGCGGTTTGAATACTACTCTCAGCATCAAAGCACATTTCTCTTTGAAGTTATTATTTCTGCAAATATACATCGAAGACTCAGTTACATTTATCAACTGTAATGAAGACATAATAAATTGAACCATACGATTTTATTTGCCGGCGAGCTGATTTTTTAAATAACGCGTGTTTGTTTTCTTTAAAGAAATTTCTAACATCTAATATATTTTTTGTGAAAGCATTATTTATATGTAATAGTTGCAGTTTAAATATAAACATTCATTAAAGTGGTTTATCTCAACTTAAGGAAATTATATAAAAGAAAAGAGAAAAATAATAGAGAAAAGAGGCGAAAAAAAATTGTTTGACGAATAAATTTCATGCCGAGTGGACGCACATATCCGGTCTCCTCCGTCTGAATGTGTCAGCTATTCCCCCAAAGTGCCCAGACCGCCGAGATGAACCACCACAGCCTGACCTACCAGCACCTGCACCACGACCACTACCACCAGCCCCAGGAGGAGCCCATGCAGTACTACCACGAGCTCCAGCAACAGATCCACCAGGACCACACCCACCCGCACCACCTCTACACCAGCTTCCGGCTCAGCTATGGCTACTCGCCTATACAGTCGCCGTCCTCCCCATCATCGCTGACCATCCTGCAGAGTCCGTCCTCGGAGGAAATGCCAGACTACCCCCCAGGTTACACGTGTCTTAAGTCTTCTTCCAGACGCCGGAAACGGAAGTGCCAACAGCAGCAGGTGCAGCAGAGGCAGGCGGCCAACATGCGGGAGAGGAAGAGGATGCAATCTATCAACGACGCCTTTGAAGGTAAGTCCAAAGTTGTTTTCACCAACAATGTTCATCAGCTGTTAGGCTTTAGTAGTGAATCTTACCAAATTTGAGCGCCTAAATTTTATTCATAGAAGTATTATGTTTTAATTTCGAAAGTCCTATTTTCATTATTGAAAGTCCTTTCCATTTCTGTCAGTCCCTGGCAAACTTATTTGGTAGTTCCTCTGGTAACTTCGACTCTTGCCAGTAGCTTTTAGGCTATGTGTCTCTTAACATCCCTAGGCCCCCCGTGTTATATTTTCCCTTTCCGAACCTAATTTAGCGCCTACACTTAAATTTTGCTCGACTTGATCTTTAAAATCAAGGCTCGTCCAAGCCATCTTTTTTTCGGTATTTTTCTGAAACGACTGGTAAGAAGAAAAATGGTCTGGATCCATTTTATTATTATTCTCTTCTAGTTTTCACGAAGCGAATTCAGTGGTTCAACTCCGTATTCGTGTTATGATGTCCTTTCTTTCAGATTCCGCGGGTGTTCTAATATGAATAGACGCTGATGGTATCCATAAGTCGTTACATTTCAGTGTTTCCATTTGTTTTTAGTAGTTCCAGTCATTTGTCCAGTTACCACTAAATATTAGGAGTTACTTATTAGTGTGACAAGTAGGCGCTATATTTTGGTGTGTCCGGTAGTCGTTACTGTATCCCGTAGATGCCAGTGATTAGATTTTTGGGATACAGCAGTGGCGTAGCGAGGTCGGGTGTCACCCGGTGCGGCACTTAATGGTTGTCACCCCCCAGAGACGTAGCGACCCTTCCCGGGGACAAACTTTCAAATTTTCGATTTGCACCCCCCCCCCCTCAAACTTTCGATTTGCACCCCCCCCCCCCCTCAAGTTTTTCTCTATATATTTTGCTATTTTTTGCCTTGGTGTCACCCCCCTAAATGGTGTCACCCGGTGCGGTCCGCACCCCCGCCCCCCCCCCCCCCCTCGCTACGCCCCTGGGATACAGCAAATATAAAAATTGTATAATCGCCTAGAACTCGCGAGTGCATCGTGCGTCGAAGACTGTATGAGCACTGTTTTCAATTGGGTGCAAGTTTGCACTAAACATTATCTTCTAGGCTGCTTCTTTCTGCATAGCTGTCTTAAAGACAATTTTTCGACTTCAGTTATTACAAATTTTAAGTTCTTTCATGAACTTTGTAACTTGTTAAATTCAATATTTCACTGATATGCTCACGATTATTATTTTGTGATTATTTTTTAAACTCCTTATTTTGACTATATCCAAGAACTTTAGTTTAAAATTGTATAACGCATTAATTCATCAACAGCCACCAATGAATACTAATTCAAGAAAAAAAAAGAGAATTACTTCTTCATTCTAAAGTACTTGACTGAATACGTTATTTTTTCGCGGTGAATTGGCCAGGTAATGCCACCAAGTGTCGCCAAATCTCCACATTTGACAAAGGCCAAATTGGCACGTTAATCTCCAAGCTGCAGGATGCCATACCTGTCTTGAGCAATGTCTCAGCCAGCTCGGCTGAATAGACATTTTCTAAACAACCGCTACGATATTCAGACGCGTCTTCAAGCCCATTGTCCTACTAGCACTTTAAAATTTAATTTTGTTATCTGAAGCTAAGCCCGAAACGCTATACTCAACCCTATATAATGAGCATTTAATACAAAATTGAATAATTTCTGTCATTTTTAAGTTATGTTTTTTATACCTTTTGAATGCCACTTAAATTTATATAATGAATACCTAACACATTGCGGTTTGAAAAGTGTTAAAAGAAAATTGATTGGATCATTCTTTTCCACACGTGACCAGGTCTAAGGGCCCACATCCCCACCCTGCCGTACGAAAAGAGGCTGAGCAAGGTCGACACCCTGCGTCTGGCGATAGGGTACATTGGCTTCCTGTCGGAGATCGTGCAGTCTGATGTCAGCAGCAAGGAGAGCATGCACGCGCACGTGCTGGAGCAGCCCAAGAAAGTCATCATACATTGTCACGCTGGTGAGTACCCTGTCACGGTGTGGGGGTGGAGTGTGTGGGGGTTGTCACGGTGTGGGGTGGAGTGTGGGGGTTGTCACGGTGTGGGGTGGAGTGTGTGGGTTGTCACGCTGTGGGGTGGAGATTTGTAGGTTGTCACAATGTGGAGTGGAGTTTTTGTTGTGTCACGCTGTGATGTTGGAGTTTTGCAGGTTGTCACGGTGTGAGAGTGGAGTTTGAGTGGATTGTCACGGTGTTGAATATTTGCAGGTTATCACGGTGTGGGTGTGGAGTTTTGCAGGTTGACACACTGGGTGGTGGACAGTTTTTGTATATTTCACATGTCTTCCACAAACAAATTCACGAAACATCACGTCCACGTTTAGCCTTACAGAAACAAAACCATACAACAGAATTTTAAAATAGTCATAGAAATAAGAAACAACAGCCAACAGGTCATCCAATTATGACATTCACTCTGAGCTAAGACCCGTGTGTACTGGGGTGGGGGGTGGGGGGAGATTTTGGACCTTATGAATTTCCATCTGTTTAATTTAGCATCGATAAACTGGATTTTACAAAACAAACGTCATTTATCCAGCATAAAAATAAATATATTTAAAAGTCTTTGCTTGCGATTAAATAGCATCTCAAACAGTAATTACACACAGGTCAAGGTAGCAAATTAATCAAATTAGCAGGCCCATATCTGGGGTAACTGATGCATGAAGGAGAAAGACACAGTGGTCTTTACACATCGTGTCATACGTTGCTGTGTGCAGCTAGACGATATAGTATTTTTTTAAAGCTTTTAAGTGTTTCATACACATACATCGGTTTAAGCTTGGTTAAAACTATTTAAAAAAAAACTATCATTATAGATTTATTCTTTTATGATGTTTTATTAACTTATCTATACAAAATATCTGTTTTCGACTATTACTATCTACTATGCGACAAGCTCAGAAATAAATAACTTAAATTATTAACATATAGGCCTACAATAACTTTCTGCTTAATTGATTAAGTGGACAAATAAACTGTCAGAAAAATGTGACGTCCACAGCGGGGACTTATTTAAAAATGTGACGTCTTTGTAGACGTCCACAGCGGGGACTTATTTAAACGTCATATCTCAATTCTATGCCTACTTAACATCTCTCCTAACCCTAATCTTAGCCATAAACCTGCCCATAACACTAACTTAATCAATGATCCTGAAGCTAGCTAGAGTCGTGATCTCATATCTGATCCTAATCCTAATAGCTATTCAAGCAGAGGGAAAAAAAACCTTGCTACTGTCATTGTGGTTTTTTATTTTTAATTTTTAAAATAACCAGTTTAATCTTGGCTGACTGTATCGTGATCCCTTTTTCCGTTTACTTAAAATAAAAGTATTTATTAAATTTAAAATAGAAAAAAATAATAAAATGGCGAATGAAAAAGTCCGCGTAAACCACGGAAAAGACACATTTTTAACAGCAGCAACTAACAAAGCCGCGCTATGGCCCTGTATTTCACCACTGCCGAGCCGAGCCGAACCTAAACTGACCACTTGAAAATCTAATTAGCTGCGAAACAATGACCGATCCTCAACATAGTTGTCACTTTTTTTTTCAAGTCACGAAAAAAAAAAACAACCCCAGATAAAAAAAAGAAATGTCCAGAATTTAACAAGCCAGTTGTGAAGTAGTCGCGTCCAAACGTCAGGGTTAAGAAAGTTTAGAATGGGGAGCGATCTTGGGGAATGGGTGAAGTATTGGTCACTCGTGTGAATTCATGGCTTGGTTGTTGACCACAGGGGTCAAGATAGGGGTCGTGGTGTGGAGTGGCGTGGATTACAAATTAACTTTCGATTGAATTATTTTTTTCTAAATAATAAAAACATTGAGTGAAAATTGAATTGTATTGTTTTCAAGAGAAACAAACTCCCCCTACCCCCCAAAGAGCAAAAAACGTCTCGAGCAAATTTTGTTCACTGCGCATGACCCGACGACCCAAGAGGACACGGGTCTGTCCAGGACAAGATTGACCCTAGTCTGCATCGTGACATTTTTTTCTCTCTAAGTGTCGCGAGCTCATTACATTGAGCAGCTACTTAAAAGTTGATAAGAGGATGAAGAGATCTGATTAAAAAAAATAATTACGATTATGGATTAAAACAAAACATTTTACTTTAACGCAGATTCACATTTGTAAGTATAGGCCTACAACATATATTTAGTTAGCGAATTAGTACGACGATTATAGCAATACTAAAATGTCGATTGAAAAAAAAAACGTTAAGTATATAATGGAGATAAAGAATGCATATGAATTGTTAGTTTTAGCAAACTTTCTGTATGGCTACAATCTTGGAAAATTAAAGTTCAATCAAAACAAATTCGACAGTTAATATTAGATAAAAGCTATGAAAATTAACACAGGATAGATACTAAAATAAAATAATAAAAAAATATATCAATAAACTTTTAAAAAATGCGAAAAATTAATAAGTAAACATTAAGTAAAGGGAAGTGTACAATATTCTCGCGAGAACTGTGTAAGTCAACTGCCTCAATAAAACTATGCGGTATCGGTTCTACTACTAACAAAGTCATCAGCCGTCTTCATACCACTGGCCGGTAGAAAATCTTCAGGACGTGCCGGCTTCCGGCAAGACGAACCAGACACGAGGACAATAGGTCTCCGCGAGATGATACCTGAACCGGTGTAGTCTGCCGGCTTCGCGTCTTCCGTCAAATATTTGCAAACATGGATAGAAGTGTTTCCCCTTGCCTTAACTCCTCCGACCCAGTGTTTCCAGCGTGGTTTAACTCCCCTAAACTGTGTCTGGATGGAAGATTTGACGCCTGCCTGGCCACACCCGAGACAAAGTACACACAAAAATAAAACACTCGCTCCCATTGTAGTCGCCAAGCCACCTACACATTCTAGAATCTACTAGCGGTTAAAAAAAATTTCGTTGCTTCTTACAAAAATCTCAGACGTCATTCCACCCCCCCCCCCCCTCCCACACACCCCACCCCCTTGCCTTTTCTAGAACACGATCAACTATACCGAGGCTGCTAGCGTATCCTCACTCGTTTATGTAAAAAAAAATATCGGTTTATTAAAAAGTGTAATGATTGTTTCGTGTTTGTTCGGGACGGTGCAGTGTTGGCCGTTGAGGCACGTCCCAGTTTTTATGATATCCATGCTGAGGTAGACTTTAAGGCACGTCTCCCCTGTCAGCCTCACAATCCGCCATTATCTTCAATCACCGATCTATCACATTCGTTTATTGATAACTTCCGGTTATTTAAACAATCGTTGAGAGGGCCTTTAGCAAAATCCGCCTAGTCCGGTATTTAGTTTTAAGAAGAGTTATTAAAACATTTTTTACTAGTTAAATTCTAAAATAAATATTGTAGCAGTAGAAACTAAAATAAATTTAAAATCCCAAGATTAGTTGAAGAAGAAGAAAAAAATTAAAATTCAATTACCGCAAAATCAATCTGAAGCGACTTAGCGGGTTTTGCATGTGGACTTGTAGGTAGAAGATGAGGTTGTTTTTTTTTAAAGAGTATATTTGTATGTACAATTGTTTACTTTTTTCTTCTAGGATCTAATGAAGAGTTTGGGATCTACGGCCCCCCTCCCCTCACTGGCCACTCCCTGTCATGGCGTGACGTCAAGCACCCGAATCTGGGACCCAGGCACACACTGGTGGCCAAAATCTGGACCCCAGAGGACCCGCGGTCCCACAAGCTTCAGGACTCCGAGTCTTCAGGTATGCTGCACTCAACCGTCGACTCCACGGAGCTTTAGTGGAACATGTTCACCACTCAATCGTCAGAACAGCAGAACTATGGTGGAACATGTTCCATACTCAATCATCGACACCACAGAACTATGGTGGAACATGTTTCCCATTCAATCGTCGATTCAATGGAACTATAGCGAATGATGCTCCACATAACTTTAACGGAACACGTTCCTCGTACGCACGGGGAACCGGCTAACCGCGGAGAATGTTGACTTGTCGACTGTCCGCAGAGAGTGTTGACTTTTCAACTATCCGTGGAGAATGTTGACTTTCAACTGTGATTTCAAACTTGAGCCACGCTTACGCAACGTAGGCTGCAGAATACACCAAAACTGATGCTGTTGCTTCAACATTAAACTAACAATGCACATCGCCTTAATATTTCTTCATCGAGCTTGTTTTGTTTTCCCCACTCTCAAGTTGAATCTAACAACTTGGTACTCCATGATGGGAATTCAGACACGTCATCACCTCGTGGAAATGACCACTGGTCAATCTAATATCTCTCGCTGGCTGAAAATGACCATTAGCCTGATCTACTCAGCCAGTGTTTACATCTATTGCTTTATCAGGCTACCAATGAAAAACTTCCTTGACAATTTTTGTTTTCTATGTTTTGATCATATGACTTATGGCGAAATTTCTTGCCAATCTTGTTATTCCATATGCAATAAAAATTATCACTCTTATCCACTGAATTTAAAACCAAAACTGATATCCATTGAGTGGATGACCAACCCTGGTATCCACCGAACGGATGGCAAAGACGACAGAGGACTGCCAGTGAAAACATCTCTTTGACATTTTTTTTTAGCCATCTTCTTGTGTCCGTACACACGCTATTATGATGAGCGGCCACAAAAACACATTTTAATGCTTTAAACATTTGTTTTCACGGCTTTGTTTATGTTTATTGTTACACGTAGAGTACAGCATCTGTTTCATCAAAGTTTTTTCGTAAAATATTAGACAGGTTTAAGGTTTTGTTACAACCGATCGGATTTAAAACATTAAATAGACGAGGGTTTCACGATTTTTTTTTTGTAAGGTAGATCTAGCCAACATAATTAGTTGTCATAGAGATTCATCAGTTTACCAATTAAAGTAGCACAGCAAGAAATTAAGTTGGACGTTTTTACAAACTTGTTTACTGTTTATGTTATATATATATATATATATATATATATATATATATATATATATATATATATATATATATATATATATATATATATATATATATATATATATATATATATATATATATATATATATATATTCTTGCTATTATCTGTAGTGCTTTGTTTTTTTAAAATACCTCACCTGAACGTGTGTTTGATTGTGTATTGCTCAGGATGTAATACATAATGCACAGTTGAGCTAAGATTTAAAATCTTGAAACTACGCTATTGTATAGTTCAGCCATATTTCGTTAAACTATTGTTTTATCAAGCCCAAATGCAATTAACGTTATTGAATTTTTCTAATTTTTGAAATATAGAAGTTCATATTTTTAAATTTTAAAAGTGTAGTTCGCCTTCTTTATAGAAATTTCTTCACAAAATGTGAGGCTGATATGTTGCATCTTCAAGCATCATAACATCTCTATAACAAGTATACCCCTGTGCCATATGCACCTCTGTTACCATATCAACAGACCGATCAACATAATGTTGATATGATGTTGTATGATGAACATATTGTTGACTGAATCGTTGAAACTATTGTGATGTAAAAGTGCAATGTGCTGCAACTAATATGCAGTAACTGACATTATTATGTTCAAACCCCTTCCCTCCACACCTTCACCCCCTCTCACAATCTCAGCCCTTACCCTTAGCCCACACCAACCACCCCCATACTCCCCCGGGGAAGGAGATAAGGATTCCAAACATCAATACAAGACATGTGACTGTTGTTTAAATTAATTTTGTTCTTGAGACAAATTGTCTGTATTGTTCGTCTCGATAAAAGATGCCTTGTAAAAAAATAAAATACAAATAAACAAAAATTTGAAATAAAAATTATTTCTGTTCTCTCTTTTTTTATTTTGTGAAATATGGTTTAAAAATAAATGTTTAAACATTTAAAAAAAAAGTTTTTTTTCTCCCTTTTTGAAGTAACGAGGGTTTAAAAACCAAATCAGATTGATGTATATTTATGTTAATCGAAATTACGTGACAAGTATATAATCCCTTCGGGAGAAGTTCTAGTGTAGTAATAAAGCATGACATAAACAACAGGCAGCCATATATATCATCTAGCTTGGATGAAATGAAGTGTGGTAATGACAAATTAATTGGAAAACGTATCTGCCATTATTGTTCAAAACTTATAAAATGAGCACTTTCTATTTCTGTGCTACTAATTTATGTCGGGGTTTCATATTTCTGTATTACAAATATATGTCGGGGTTTAGAAAATGCGATCCTTACTTGGTTAGCAAACTCGACTTTGGTTCGTGAGTTCGAGTGCAAAACGTCGCATTGATCTTATTTAGGGGTATTTTAACAGACCCGAACTATTTGGTGTAAAATTCTTACGACGCTGTTTATCGTGATTCTAACGCCGACATTAATATGATCAGAAAACATATTATGAATAGATCTATTTATAATATGATTTCTGATCATATTAACACGTAGTATTATGAATAGATTACGTGTTAATACAATAACAATCATAAATGTATAGATAATGTATTAATATGATCAGAATTCATATTGTAAATAGACCACATGTTAATGTTATCCAAGTCATAATATGAACGGATACCTCATGTTTTGAGTCATTTTTTTTACAGACACTGTATTATGAATCAACCCCCCCCCCCCCTCCCTACTCCATCATGTAATGATAGACCGCTGCTGTTATTGTACATTAAGTTGTACATGGACCAGTACTTCACCCCCTCCCCCAGAAAGCTGCTTTAATCATCCATTCTTAACATTCATCACCGATCATCTCTCCCGATAATTCACCCAATGCAACTTCACTGCCAGAAGAGCGCATTATCCCCCGTTCACATCCGCTGCGCAAACCCCACCAGTCTTCACAACCATCGCCACTTTCCTCAACCATCCACGTAGAACCCAACCCTCCAAGCAAAACCCAACCCTCCTCATATTTCCCTCATATCAGACCTCGACATCCCAATGAAAAAAAAAAATCTTTTGTCGTCGTACAGAGGACTCCCCCCCCCCTTGTCCATCGATAACCAATAAGCCTCGCTGGCTGGCACCGTGTAAACACAAGCCGTGTCGCGGAGAGAAATCAGTTGCTGAGATCCCACGGTGCCGGATCGATGGCCAGTGATTTCTCCAGACTTCGCCCCGAGTGCTCCGACAGATTCCACAAGAAAATCGTCGCGCTGGATAATAGGAAAGCTGTAATTAAAAACGCTAAATGGTTTTCTAAATGGAAGAAATCCTGTTCAATCATTTTTGTTTTCTTTTCTTTTAGGGAAAAAAACCTTTTACATTAAAAACTGAAATGGTGGGGTCAGAAAATATGATTCTATACAAAAATATAATGAGCCATTACTTGTACAACTTGAGATGCATGGTAGTATGATGTCATTGAAATGTAAATGTAAAAAAAATAATACTACATTTGAAAAAAAAATGTGTTTAAATTTTAACGAAAAAGGTTTTTTTTTTTTTTTTTAAAGTTTTTATAAAACAGAATTAAGTGTAAGAGAAAGATATCACTTGTACATTATGTCGCTATTTGCAGAGAAATACAAAAGCGTAAAATGGATTGGAAACACGTTGCGTAACCCATCTAGCAACATCACCAGACTGACACTAGATTGGAATCTACAAGAAAAGGGGAAAGTGTGTAGTTGTGTAGGCTTAAAAGGTCAGCTGTAGGAGAAGCAGAAGCTGCCGGAATATCTTGGACCCAACTTGAAGGAATCGCCCAGAACCGAGTACGATGGAGATGTTGCAAAAGGGTTCCACAGGAAGGATAATGATGACGATAGCTTGTATCACATTAAAACATGTCTCCATCATCATAAACTGTTGCAGTACAAATATTTAGCAAGAAACATGGTTTATATGTACTAGGTAGAAATAGGAGATAAAGTAGATGGGCAGCTTTTGCGTGTCGTATGTCTTTGATTAATTACACCAAAAAAAGTTTGTTTATTAGTTAACGAAAATAAATTTTAAAATAATTATTATTTAATATCGGCGATCTCTAAAATGCTCTAACCACTGCTGTTGACCAGGGTCAATGTTTATCGAGATCTGGTTACATTTATTAAAAGGTAGCAGACATGAGGAAGTGACGTAACTATCCATCCACAGCACGCATGCGCAGATAAAACAAGACGATGAGATTTTATTCTCCCCTTTAAGACGAAGAATTCAACATCCATAATAAAAGCTGATAAATCTTTAAAACATATTTGCTTTTAAATTGTTTCTTTTAAACTCTGAAAAAAAAATGTAATAAGGTATTTTAAAACCTGCCTGTCATCGTACAATGGAGTGGTAGAGCACTCGATTACAAACCTAAACGTCTCTAGTTTGGTACCCATGCACTAGCAGTGTTTCTTCCAGACTTTTTTCTTGGGGGGGGGGGGGGACATTTGATATTTTCGGAGGTGGACAACATTTTCATGGGGAGGGGGAGGGGCGGACGGACACTGCTAAAAGAAGTATATGTTTTCTATATAAATTCCATTTCGTTCCATTGGTGACCAAACTATCCCTTATGTCCCGAGGTCAGAGATACGAATGAACTCTACTTCATCTGCCCTATGAGCCAATAGATCTGAAAGAGCAATTTAATATTCTAAAAAGTATTAATATATTATGCAATACAAAACAAATTAACCCGCCATTGATTAAAACAAATACTTAATTAAACGTAGCATCTTATAACCAAATAAATGTTCTAAATAATCTCCTAAGAAAAGAAAAGTTTAAAAAAAAAAACCCATTTCTGGATGTTAACTCCAAAAAATGTTAATTCCTTTCAAACGTTTTCTAAAAGATTTCTAAACTCAAGAGGCCCCAAGCCCTCTCTTGATTCTCGCAACAAATTTTTTGTGAAAATTGGGTGAGGGGAGGGAATAGAAGAAAGCGGTCAGTGTAGTGCGGGAAGATTTCTGGAGAAATCACCTGGCATGGGTCGTCTGGAAATCAATAGTTCCAGAAATGGGGTTAAAGTTTGATGACCAGACTGGTGAGTTGCACGTGCTGGTCTGTCTTGTCATTGACATTTGGTGGATGGTCAGATGTCATGGGGGAAGTTAGATGTCATGGGTAGGTTAGATGTCATGAGAGCAGGTCAGATGTCATGGGTAGGTTAGATGTCATGGGTAGGTCAGATGTCATGGGTAGGTCAGATGTCATGGGTAGGTTAGATGTCATGGGGCAGGTTAGATGTCATGGGTAGGTCAGATGTCATGGGTAGGTCAGATGTCATGGGTAGGTCAGATGTCATGGGGCAGGTTAGATGTCATGGGTAGGTCAGATGTCATGGGTAGGTCAGATGTCATGGGTAGGTTAGATGTCATGGGTAGGTCAGATGTCATGGGTAGGTCAGATGTCATGGGTAGGTCAGATGTCATGGGGCAGGTTAGATGTCATGGGTAGGTCAGATGTCATGGGTAGGTCAGATGTCATGGGTAGGTCAGATGTCATGGGGAAGGTTAGATGTCATGGGGCAGGTTAGATGTCATGGGGCAGGTTAGATGTCATGGGTAGGTCAGATGTCATGGGTAGGTCAGATGTCATGGGTAGGTTAGATGTCATGGGTAGGTCAGATGTCATGGGTAGGTCAGATGTCATGGGTAGGTCAGATGTCATGGGTAGGTCAGATGTCATGGGTAGGTCAGATGTCATGGGGCAGGTTAGATGTCATGGGTAGGTCAGATGTCATGGGTAGGTCAGATGTCATGGGTAGGTCAGATGTCATGGGTAGGTCAGATGTCATGGGGCAGGTTAGATGTCATGGGTAGGTCAGATGTCATGGGTAGGTCAGATGTCATGGGTAGGTCAGATGTCATGGGTAGGTTAGATGTCATGGGTAGGTCAGATGTCATGGGTAGGTCAGATGTCATGGGTAGGTCAGATGTCATGAGTAGGTCAGATGTCATGGGGCAGGTTAGATGTAATGGGGCAGGTTAGATGTCATGGGTTCAGGTTAGATGTCATGGGCAGGTTAGATGTCATGGGTTCAAGTTAAATAGTATTTGACATTTATATGTTATGGAGCAAGTTAGATGTCATAGTAACGGATTAGATGTCATAGGGGAAGATATGATGTGATGATAACAGATTAAATGTCAAGGGGCAGGTTAGATGTCATGGGCAGGTTAGATGTAATGTGGCAGGTTAGATGTCATGGGCAGGTTAGATGTCATGTGGCAGGTTAGATGTCATGGAGCAGGTTAGATGTCATGGGCAGGTTAGATGTCATGGATAGGTCAGATGTCATGTGGTAGGTCAAATGTCATGTGGTAGGTCAGATGTCATGGGCAGGTTAGATGTCATGGGTAGGTCAGATGTCATGGGTAGGTCAGATGTCATGGGTAGGTCAGATGTCATGGGTAGGTCAGATGTCATGGGGCAGGTTAGATGTAATGGGGCAGGTTAGATGTCATGGGTTCAGGTTAGATGTCATGGGCAGGTTAGATGTCATGGGTTCAAGTTAAATAGTATTTGACATTTATATGTTATGGAGCAAGTTAGATGTCATAGTAACGGATTAGATGTCATAGGGGAAGATATGATGTGATGATAACAGATTAAATGTCAAGGGGCAGGTTAGATGTCATGGGCAGGTTAGATGTCATGGAGCAGGTTAGATGTCATGGGCAGGTTAGATGTCATGGATAGGTCAGATGTCCTGTGGCAGGTTAGATGTCATGTGGCAGGTTAGATGTCATGGGCAGGTTAGATGTCATGTGGCAGGTTAGATGTCATGGAGCAGGTTAGATGTCATGGGCAGGTTAGATGTCATGGATAGGTCAGATGTCATGTGGTAGGTCAGATGTCATGTGGTAGGTCAGATGTCATGGGCAAGTTAGATGTCAAGTGCAGGTTAGATGTCATGGGTTCAAGTTAAATAGCATTTGACATTTATATGTCATGGGGCATGTTAGAAGTCATGGTAACGGATTAGATGTCATGGAGGCAGGTCAGATGTCATGTGGCAGGTCATACGTCATGTGCAGGTCAGATGTCATGTGGCAGGTCAGATGTCATGTGCAGGCCAGATGTCATGGGTAGGTCAGATGTCATGGGGCAGGTTAGATGTCATGTGCAGGTCAGATGTCATGGGGCTTGTCAGATGTCATCGGTAGGTCAGATGTCATGGGGCAGGTCAGATGTCATCAGGGCTAAATGTCATGGGGCAGGTTATTATGCTAAATGACACTTCGTCAAATAAGTTATATCAAGACAACATAATAGTAAATAACAGTGTAAAATGTGGTTGGCCAATTACTAATATCTTGAGATTATCATGGCCGTATTTTAAGTCAATGATTGTCAGCAGGCATAAAACCCATGTAAAAATATTGTAATAATTTTTATTAAAGCCAATTGTTTAAACATACATTTCTCATGCATCGAAAAACAGAAATGGGACAGTATTTTTAAAAAAAATATTATCAAGTACTAGACTCGATTAGAATTCTACATCCTTATCAGCAATACTGAATTATTTTTAAAACAGTCTATTTTGTAACGTAAGTGTATTATTAGAATCACAGGGGGAGAGGGGAGGGGTGGGGATTTTGAGAGAAAGTCTGTCAATGGTCGTGGAATCGCTCCTGCATTGGCCTTAAGTACACGGGCCTTCTGGAAGTTTCCCATAGCATGTTGCCCGGGGCCGGGCCAGACAAAAGAAGGCCAGTAGGGCCAGCCAGGAGATTGCCAGGGCCTTGGTGGTGTTTGTCTGAGAAGTTTTGGAGCCGCAGCTTATTTACATTACGGCATCGGTGTTTGGTCCAGGGCTGGTTTGATGACGGTGTTTTAACAATTAGGGTGAAAAATAATTAATGAGGGCCGGTGTAGAATGGGGTGGGGGAGGGTGTTCATAATGTTGTATGATGGGTGTGGTAATGGGTGGGGTGAGGTGGGGGATTGTCGGGAAGTGTAACTCTGAGTTTTATGAGTTTGAATGCTTTGTTTTTAAGCATTTTATAAATCAATGCTACTCAATGCCACAGGAAATATATTATATTATAGATTTTGGTATTTATAAATCTTAGTATTTCCACAGATCTTTGTATCTCGATAGACCTTTGCATCTCTCTATATATATCTTACAAATCTTGCCACATTTGTGTATCTCTATAATATATCTTTGTAATCATTAAGATCCTTGGAAACATACATATCCTAATATCGCTGTAAATCTTTGTAATACTTGAATTTTGCTACTCTACAGATTATGATTTCTATATGAATGTTATTATTTTATAGATAATAGTATATTTATATCTTGATACCACTATAAAGCCCCTACCCATGGACGCCATGTTTTTATAAAATAACGGCTTGTATTTTTTTCTTTTTTATTCTTTTAGTGACTCAACGAATCACAGAGAAATATCTTTATTAATATCATACTTGTTGTAATTCGTTAGAGATATCGCACAATCAAATCCTTCATTATATTACACACATTATATTTCGCGTGGGATATCCCACACATTATACTTCACTTGATATCATAAATCAAACATCAATCTTTCCTGATATCAAATTGTAATTTCGCGTATAACAGTACACATAGTTAGAAATATCATACAATCATACACCAGCAAGGGCTATAAAAATTAATGACCCGTTATGAAATTTTTTTCCTACCCATCAGACTGGCACCCCTCACCCGGCATTTCTTTCTTCCGTGACGGAAGTGACGGGCCACCTCGCTATTTCAGCCCTCGTTAATTAGATGTCATCTTTTAAATTAGAGCATGAAAATCTAGCAGCAAGTCTCCGTTCAGGGTTCTCAGCCGCTATTGAAAAGACCCTAGAAGCAAGGGGGATCTCTTAGTTGGAGACGTTACTCTACCAACTGTACATACCCCTGCTCTGTTTGTTTGTTTATGTACCGGGGGGTCCTTCTCCGCACGTCGTCGCTCGCGTTTTGTTCGAGATTCTCACCTCGCTCCGATCCCCGGCCGCTATTGTGAGGGCCGATCACGTTACTAATTAACCACGCGGAGTGTCTTGTGAAGGCAGTGGTGGAGTGTATCGCGCTGAGAAAAAATAAAACCTTCCGCGCTCCGCGTTTTGTAACATCAGCGACCGCCGCGATCACATCACGATAAGCTCCTGTACAAATACCCACCCTGGCTATCGCACCCATATGTTGAAAAGTAAAAAACAACAAAAACGAGACAAATATTCAGGAAACTGTGATATTGTTATACACGCTTTTGTTCAAAATTTTATGAAATAATAATTAAACCTCGCTATGCCAGTATAAAAAGAAAACGAGACAAATATTCACAAAACTGTGATCATGTTTTAACCTCTTTTGTTCTGATTTTTCACGACATAATAATTACACTACCCATTGACCGCAATACCACCCTCTCTGGAAATAAACAGCGATCATATTTCATCTGTAAAATATCGCACACGCCTCAACATTATTAGGGTATGCTAATCGCTCACCTGGTTTGACAGCAATATTTAATTTCGCCTCATCTTTGAGGAACTCTCCATTTTCGGCCATTTCTTAAAACGGGAAACGGACATCCGCGGCACGTGTCGAGAAACTCGCTCGAATTTCAACACTTGAACCGGTGAAGATTTGCACCGTGTTCTGGCCGGCTTGTCCATCTTTGTCCGGCAGAAATTTAGTTGACAAGCAATCTTCCCCTTATGCTAATCATGTTAGTTTTAAATAGTCCTCCCGGCTACCTTAGTTGACCTACTTTTCCCCCCTCAACGGCATAAGACATCAACGTTGTCATCATTTCTGCACTTTGACCCCCACTCGGGACCATCTGATGTTGTTTCTGGCGTCCGCTTACGCCGTTTCAAGTTATTTGTACCAGATTTTTCTACCCCGGCGAATGGACGGTAGTGGTCATATAAAAAAAACGAAAAAAAAAACAGCATCGTAAAGATGGTCAAAGACGGTCGTTAAGAAATTTAGACTGACCTCGATATGAAGTGGCCAAGACCGCAAAAAAAAAAAAAAAAAAAAAAGCAATGGCGTGTCTGATGATGCACGCAACGTTATGGTCGGGTTTAATAGTGGCCCGGGGACAGGACAGGGGGGGGGGGAGGATCTGCAGAGAACAAACTTTTTTATCGCTGGGACAAGGACAAATGCCTTGTCCGACAATACCGATGGGGTATAAAAGAATACAAGAGCGACGCCCTGGCCGTAAAGATAAGGAGAGGAAAGGGGGGGGGGGGTTAGTTTGGACAGAGACGTTAAAAAATACAAGTAAAAGAATCGTTACTTTTTCCAAGGAGGGCGAGCCTCTCCAAGTACTCACCGGCGCGGTCGGACGTCTTTCAGCCACGCGTGCACGTGGTGGGCGGCAGAATGGACGTGCGGGACTGGAGAGTGAGTCAATGACTGCAAGTTGCCTCGCGCCGGGAGCGGCACGTGCGAGCTATTGTCTGTCTCTGCGCATCCCCTTTTGCCCCCCCCCCTTCTTCCTGGACAATTACTCACCATAACTCCATCCCGCGCATGCTACTCCTGTATCTGCCCATTGGTAACTAATTTTTTATATTCTAACCACGCATGCGCAGTGGCGATGTAAGGTCAGTTGACAATGCCAAGGTACTCTGGGGGACCTAATGTCCATTTACGAGCTTTTCATCAACAAACGACTCACTATGAAAAGCTAAAGGCCTCGGAGCGTGTTTACTAACGAGCATGGAACGCAAATAATTACAGCTAGGCGGTCTTTTGAAGACTATCATTACTGCAACAGATTAACGAAAACTACCGAAAACTACCGAGGGACGACACATGAAACGTCTTTATTACGAAAAATAAAAAGCGTAATATGCGGTTGTTGTGAAAAAGATCCTTATTATAAACTGTTTTAGTACATTCTAAAGAAAAAAAATATTTTCGGACATTATCGTACTAATGGCACCAATGGATAAAGTCTCCGAAAAGTCAATAGAGTAGAGAAAAGATAAAAATAGTCATTCCGAGCACGATAATACGGTGAATAGTACTAAAAGTACCCGGATAGTTTTTCATAATTTCAATTGGTAATAATTATGAATACACAGATTTGAAAAAAAAATGAAAAATGGAAAAAGATTAGTTAATTACATGTAGAATCATAGTTGAAGTACCGACTAGAGAGTTAGAAATGTTTGAGTAGTATATTTTTCTATTTAAACCTCTGTTTACCCAAGCCAGTTATGCCCTCCCTATCAAAAGCTATAGATTGGTTTGAATACTATTCGGAAAATACTATTTAGAAACGTGAGACTTTATGTCAGATAAAATGATGCTGTTAAAGAACACGTGACATTTATAAGTCAGGCTCTCTCATTTCATGTTGTTATGTTTTGATTAAAATGAAATTCGTATTATAGGATACATATTAAGTCGTCCATATAACAGTACACACCCATTTGCAGATTAGATTTTAATATATATATATATATATATATATATATATATATATATATATATATATATATATATATATATATATATAAGACATGTGGTGGCTACACACGCACATATAAGCAGCACACGCAATCAAAAACACACACATTTATTAACTGGGATATGAAATATATTTACAACAGGCTATATACTATATATAAATATCACTTTTTTTAAAAACGTAACGCTGAATCTTTTGTCCCTTACATAATTAACGACTAATGCGAAGAGAGCCCTGATTGATTTCCGCGACCCGTATCGATCTCTCCGTGTTGTCAATCACGTCACGTCGGCGCGTCAAGTGGGCCCAACGGAAACTGTCTCGTCACATGACCAGCGCCGCCCGCCGGCCCGCGCCGTGACCTTTGTTCGGGGCAGGCGCCCTCTACTAAAACACGCCGGCGGTGGGTGAAAGGGGCGGCACACAATACCCGGGTCGGGCCGACGCCCCCCTTGACGTAGCCCCACAGGGACATGGTCACGCCCGGCAATAAGACCTGGCTCACCCCCCGGGTGAAAGGGATGAATTAGTGTCAGCATGGCACGGATACACCGCCGGGGACGTGTAAGCTGTAAGCAAAGTTTCCCTTGTAAGATTAGCGCCGCGGTCTTGTGAGGACGACAGAAAGGGTTAACATTCCAACTGGTCTTGTACGCTATGATCATGTTCTTGTTTGATAGATAGGCCCGTACGTGTGCCTCGGTTTTCTCCCTATATACCTTTTATTTATACTGGACTATAAGCATATATATATATATATATATATATATATATATATATATATATATATATATATATATATATATATCAAGTGTTATAGCCAATTAATTACTTATCCTTAGTTAGTTATACATAACCTTTAAATTAATGTTTAACATAATTATTAGCAATAGTAGAAGTATGATATGGGATGTTCAAAATTAACATAAGGGTGCATACATATCTATGCTTATCTATGAACAAACAAACAAACAAACAAACAAACAAACAAACAAACAAACAAACAAACAAACAAACAAACAAACAAACAAACAGGCAAACAAACAATCAAGCAAGCATACAAACAAACAAAATAAAAAATAAACATGTAAATAAATATATAAATGTATATACCTAGCCTATATATACATATATATATATATATATATATATATATATATATATATATATATATATATATATATATATATGTGTGTGTGTGTGTGTGTGTGTGTGTATATAAATGTATATACCTAGCCTATATATATATATATATATATATATATATATATATATATATATATATATATATATATATATATATATATATATATATATATATATGCGTGTGTGTGGGTGGGTGTGTGTGCGCTTGTGTGAAGGTCGATGCGTTGTAAATCAAGGATTAAAGTCCTCACAAAGTAAAGCATTTCTCTCACACAGGTGAGAAACAAAACTGGGTGATAATTTCAGTTAACACCGGCGCGTCTCCGTTACTGCAACCAAATATTCCACCAGCAACGGATAGTCATACTTGGACGACCAGAACGGAGCGGTAATCTCCGCGAGCATTGTGGTCAGGATTACAGCCCTAAACCCCAGCGGTACGTCTACCCCATAGGATTAGCCCCAGCCTTCAACCACTGACAGTAATGACATTATATTTTTCAGCTAACAAAAGGGCGGTAACTATGCGGATAAATTTTGTCAAACCTCTAAAATTATGTAACTTGGCTTGCTATTGTTTTTGTGACGAGATTTATACGTCATGGATAGGTTTACTGTCAGGTGTTTTAAAAAAACCCGACATGAAATATTATAAAGCAGCCGAACGAAACGAAACCGTTAAATTGCGAGTTGTTTGAAATAATGTGAAGTAACATCATACATCAGGAAAAGATGCAATTAAAGATAAGCGGATATTTGTTAAATTAGAGGGGGGTTATCCATTTATGACGTCATGCTTCTAGGTGATAATGAAGAGTCAGGGGCTGGCTCTGACCATTGTGACGATTTTGTAAAATAAACAGAAAAGGGGTTACCAAACATGTGAGTTTAAAAAATGATAATAAATATTCTGTTGAATGTAAAAATGTACCCAATTTTTTATTGTATTATTATAATAAAAACAAACAAAAAGTTTTATATTTGCACAATATCATTTAACTATCAGAATTTATAAAAAGCCGAACGCAGGAAATAGTGACAACATTATGACTCTTCTTTAACTTGGGTAAAATACGGCTAAAATTACGTAGCGCTATTTATAGACCAGCTTTGGCTGGCACGCAAAGTAAATTCACTACAACGATCTTAAAATCCCAAGCAAGCTTGAGCACTAGTCCTACTCTATTAAGTTTTGCAGTGATGCCAGTAACTTAACAAACAATTCAGGTTCTTGATATCCTCTGCTAGAATTTAGTGCGAATATACTTTGAACACACTGTATAAATTTTTTAATATCCTAAAACAATATGTAAATTAAAAATTATTTTTTGTTTGTTTCAAAAATTCTTTTGTTTGCAAATGCTATCTAAATTTATAAGACTTCCCCATGACCCACCACTCTACCACTCCACCACTACACCACCCCATTACCTCACCATAACACCAAATTACCTCATTCCACCACCACATTGCATCACCACTCTACCACACTACTACCTAGATACTCACTCCACCCCCACCACCTCACCAGTCTAATACTTCACCACCCCGATACCTCACCACTCTACCACACTACTACCTCACCACTCTATCACTCTACCACCCCACTACCTAGTCACCCTACCACTCCACTCCCCCACTACCTAGTCACCCTACCACTCCACTCCCCCACTACCTAGTCACCCTACCACTCCACTCCCCCACTTCCTCACCAGTCTAATATTCCACCACCCCATTACCCTGACAACAAGTACATTATTTCATATTCCCAAAACAATTCCCACATTATCTCCAACTTGTAAACACATCCCTATCACGTGATCTCTGTTTAGTAAATAACAACCATAAACCATAACATTATCACATGTCTACAAACCCAGCCCCAGTTGACTTATTAACCCTCTGCGGTCTGTTCACCAAATAAAAACCAGTTCCGTAACGACTCAACTTCATTACCGGTGACTTCCGGCCAACCGCCTAACAAACGTGCTATGCACGCCCCGTTGACCCTGTATTTGTTTTCCGATTCTAAACAGCTAAATTATCGTCTCCTCGCGAAAAAAAGTCTCCCCCTCTTCTGCTCATGATGGTTCCGTTTTGTTTCCGGTTGTTTGGGCACAGACCCGGGGTTAACCCGTGGGTCGCTATTAGCTAGTTTTGCCCGCACGAGTCAACCGCTGAGCTTGGCACTCGAAAGATGGTCTTTGGTGTCTTCGTGTTAATTTGCCGTAATGGCGGTGTATGTGATTTTGATTCAGGGGAAGTGTGTGGGGTGAGGGTTTGAAGGGGGAGAGGGCCATAAATAAAATAGTTGAGTTATTTTAATGTTGAGGGTCGCGCGTGCTTTAGACGTGAGATGTTTGCTGAGGAGTTGTGGGGTGTGGCTGAGCAGATTGGGAAGTGGTTGTTGTCGTCTGGTTCAGTGGCGTGGTAGTATTGTCGTCTGGTTCATGGTAGTGTCTTCTGGTTCAGTGGTGTGGTAGCGTCGTCTGGTTCAGTGGTGTGGTAGCGTCGTCTGGTTCAGTGGTGTGGTAGTGTCGTCTGGTTCAGTGGTGTGGTAGTGTCATCTGGTTCAGTGGTGTGGTTGTGTTGTCTGGTTCAGTGGTGTGGTTGTGTTGTCTGGTTCAGTGGTGTGGTAGTGTCATCTGGTTCAGTGGTGTGGTAGTGTTGTCTGGTTCAGTGGTGTGGTAGTGTCATCTGGTTCAGTGGTGTGGTAGTGTTGTCTGGTTCAGTGGTGTGGTTGTCTGGTTCAGTGGTGTGGTTGTCTGGTTCAGTGGTGTGGTAGTGTTGTCTGGTTCAGTGGTGTGGTAGTGTTGTCTGGTTCAGTGGTGTGGTTGTCTGGTTCAGTGGTGTGGTTGTCTGGTTCAGTGGTGTGGTAGTGTCGTCTGGTTCAGTGGTGTGGTTGTCTGGTTCAGTGGTGTGGTTGTGTTGTGTGGTTCAGTGGCGTGGTAGTGTTGTCGTCTGGTTCAGTGGTGTGGTAGTGTTGTGTGGTTCAGTGGCGTGGTAGTGTTGTGTGGTTCAGTGGCGTGGTAGTGTTGTCTGGTTCAGTGGCGTGGTAGTGTTGTCTGGTTCAGTGGCGTGGTTGTGTTGTCTGGTTCAGTGGCGTGGTTGTGTTGTCTGTTTCAGTGGCGTGGTAGTGTTGTCTGGTTCAGTGGTGTGGTAGTGTTGTCTGGTTCAGTGGTGTGGTAGTGTGGTCTGATTCAGTGGTGTGGTAGTGTTGTCTGGTTCAGTGGTGTGGTAGTGTGGTCTGATTCAGTGGTGTGGTAGTGTCATCTGGTTCAGTGGTGTGGTAGTGTTGTGTGGTTCAGTGGTGTGGTAGCGTCGTCTGGTTCAGTGGTGTGGTAGCGTCGTCTGGTTCAGTGGTGTGGTAGTGTTGTCTGGTTCAGTGGTGTGGTAGTGTGGTCTGATTCAGTGGTGTGGTAGTGTCATCTGGTTCAGTGGTGTGGTAGTGTTGTGTGGTTCAGTGGTGTGATTGTGTTGTCTGGTTCAGTGGTGTGGTAGCGTCGTCTGGTTCAGTGGTGTGGTAGCGTCGTCTGGTTCAGTGGTGTGGTAGTGTTGTGTGGTTCAGTGGCGTGGTAGTGTTGTCGTCTGGTTCAGTGGTGTGGTAGTGTTGTGTGGTTCAGTGGTGTGGTAGTGTTGTCTGGTTCAGTGGTGTGGTAGTGTCGTCTGGTTCAGTGGTGTGGTTGTGTAGTGTGGTTCAGTGGTGTGGTTGTGTAGTGTGGTTCAGTGGCGTGGTAGTGTTGTCTGGTTCAGTGGCGTGGTAGTGTGGTCTGGTCATGGAACAAATAATGTGATCCACACAATTGTAGCTACCATAATGGACCACAAAGATTGATTATCACGATGGACCACTAATTTGGTCCGCAAGATTGGTACTACCATGATAGACCAACAATAATGTCGACAAGACTGTATCTGCCATGATGGACCACACGGTTACAATACTGCGGACCACATTAATGGCCCACAAAATCGTAACCACCATCCTAGTCCCATTGATAACATCAGTTTTTTGCCTGTCTTTTTATGCCGAACCAAACAAGAACAACAACTCTACCCGGAGTTGTAACAAGGGCAATTTATCTTTCCTTCAGTACAAGAGAAAGTCGACCCCCCGCTGCCACAAACTTGACCTACGTTTGCCCCAGAACGTCAAACTGGTCACAACAAATACATTTTATACGTTGCCATTTTAAGCTGTCCCCGCCCACCCCGCCACAGCCGGCTGACTGGCCCGGGAACATTGAGTGCCCCCAGTGTTTGAACAAGCTGGCCAGATAAATTTGACACAGGAAACAAGCCTTTATCAATAATTCGGTAAGCTAATTACATCCAAAGATAGAACCAAACGCTTGTTAACACGAGTCGACGTTTAACAAAGTTTGCAATTTAATTTTTTTGACAGCATGCGAATATAAATAATATGAATACACATTTTTTTTTGTTTTCTTTCATAACTTTTAATGACAAGATATTCTTTTTTAATTTGTAAGTTAAAAAAAACAACATTTTTCCCAGTATTAATTTTTATGTATTATAAAAACCAAATGTTTACATACCATTATACTTATCTGATTTAGAGTGAGCTAGGCTGATGAAATTAAACGCTGGTTTGTGTGTTATAAAACACACTCATTGAGTCGTATATCTCAATGTATGGTATAAGCTACTCACTTGTGATGGCGCAGCGCACAAAAAATAATCTTACAATAATTCACAACCAAAGAACAGTTGCTTCGAGCTTTATTTTAGTTTAAAATTTCGAAAAGAAGCAATGTAGGTCATTGGTGATGGTGAGTGGTGGGAGGGGGGGGGGGCGGAAATTATGCCTATCAACAATTAATGAATCTTTTGTATATTTCTAATGTCTATAAATTTGGGTGTATAGAAAATGTGTTTTTCTGTTTTTAAGTCTCTTACTTAATCTCTAGCCCTGGACGGATTTCGGGAGGGACACGGAGGCTTAACCCCCAACCACAATCCACTCAACTGAAAAGCTAGATCTGCATATAATTGAAGAAGAAAAGTTAACGTTATATTTAAAGTGCAACTTTTATCTGAGGTTTACTCTTCAAATGAGAGGAAAGTAAACAAAAAGGCAACTATTAGTTCATCAATGAAATCAAGTAGGCCTATATTTCAAATAAACTTTGTAGCGCAACAACTTTTTACATGTCGTTGTTAGGATTAGTTGAATAGTACAGTGATGATTACAACCAAAAACACCTGAATTATTTTATTTGCACGCCTAACAATTTAAATTCTTAAGATCCCTTTCAAGCCATAAGTGCAGATGAAGTAGTGTTCATCTTGTACAATGACCTGTATATATGAAAAGATTGCGTGCTCAGAACTGTACCCAAACATCAATTTTCATTCCCTGGCTCTCGAATACCAATAACAGCTGAGTGAACTCAAGGAAGTCTTACGCATCAAGCCCGGGAACCGAACTCGAGACTTGGGTAATCAACAATGTGATCTACCACTAGACTAAGCCTCCCCATAAAATCTACTTTTACTTTAGAGAAAAACAGAACAAAACAAACTTACCTGATTAAAGAATCAAAGTGAAGATTGAACTCGTCTTTCCCATACGAGATTTCGTGAAACAACTAATTGAACTGTGTGTTCTGTTGTACGATTTGATAGTGGTTCTCACATGGTAGGCTTTATGTGTACCTCACTTTTATTTCTCTGTCCTATGTGGCATACAGGAATTTGAAATCTGTACAACGGCATGATGTACCAGTTTCTGTGATACAATATGAAGTCTTGTCATCTGAATCTTGTTATCTAAATGACATATGAGGCATTGCCATCTAGAGGACAATATGAAGCCGCCATAAACCCAAACTAATAAGACTAAACTTTAATGATTTCCTTTATAACCTTGCCAGCCTTTTTTTTTGTGAGAAGATTGCAGGCGAAAAGTTAAGAAAGATAAATTGGAACAGAACTTTTTCAAACAAGCAGTAAGATATTTTCAACGATAACGCAGAACTGTGTATGTACATTACAACAATAAAGAACAATATATATATATATATATATATATATATATATATATATATATATATATATATATATATATATATATATATATATATATAGTGTCCAGACTAGATACCTGGTGTTAATCAGGTTGAGGACCTTTAGAATGTTTTGTTATGAATCTAACACGCTGTCGATCACCATCACAATATTTATTTGACAATCTTGTGACTTTGACTTTGACCCACATCGACTTGCCACGAGCTCTAACTAGGTCAGACACCAAGGGACAAACTTCATCACAACATCCACTTACATTTTGTTTTAGCGAATCACCAGTGCTGAGTGAACAAGAGGGTGCACGTGAGGGGGGGGCACTAGAGTTTTACTCTCTCGGGCTAGTTATATATTTAGGAGAATATAGAAAGAAAACAGCAGTAGATCAGTCAATAACAATTAATATAATGATAAGCGCTGTGCATTTTTCCATTTGCGGGAGGCGATAGCGTGATACTCACATATAACATTACTATAATGCTAAGAAATGTAGATCATAATTTTTAAATAGTATTAAACTACTATAATTTAAATAAACTTTATAATTAATAAAGTTTATCAGAAATGTTAGATTATTTAAATTACGACTCTTTTGGTGTATACAATGATATATTAGTTATCCAACTAAGCGGTCATTTAGCCTTGGTTGTGAATAACCTATTAGTACCATGTACACGATGCTATTTTAGAACGTCCCGCCTTCAATACAGGTTTTAAATACAATTTTTTGGTTTGTGTTTTCCAGAAGAAGATAAAGTTACATATTTTTTTCTGATATTTTGATAACATCAAAGGACCTTCACCAAATTGACTGTTTAAAATATTAATTAAAATAAAAAAATAAATTTTAAAAAAAAACTGATATAACTAGGCACCACTATTTAGAAATCTATAAAGAAAAACGTTGATAGTTAATGCAATTTTTGCAAGTGTATTGAAGACAATATAACGACCAAGGCGATTGTTTATAGTTATTTTTATTGTTGGTAAATATGTATACATTTTAAACAAAATAAACATATTTTCTACTTCTAGTGCATTTATAAAAGCTTGTTATTATAACCGTTTATATTGTTTCAATGGGTTTTGGTTTTTACTTTCTCGTACACGGAGATGAGTAGAAAGTATTGTAAGTATTTAAATAAACAACAAAAAAAACAACGTTTTAGGCATGTCAATAAGTATGCTCCTATTTTGTCTGTCTATCTGGTTTAACACGAAAAAGTGAGTTCCAATTCACCTAGTTGGTCGGAATTTCATATAGTGGTATTATACATCATGCATAGTTTTTTGTCAACTTAGGAGCGATTTCCGGTAGCCGGAAGAGGCTCTTATTTCCGTTTTTTCAAAACTCTTTGGAATATTACCATAATTTTTTTATATCATATCATTATAAAGAAAAATATTCTGATAACTTTTCGCCCGTATTTATTTACCCAAAAAGCGAGCAGTTTTGTCACAAAAGTATCTCTATAGTCCGATTCCACCGGAAATGCTATCCCAACTCTTTATGTCATATACGAATACACGAGACCGTTTAGAGGAGCTCACTTCAGCTTTAACTACAAAAAAAAAAAGAACTATAAAAGAACTATAAAAGCACTGGCATACCAAAAAAACTCACCTAATTGTTTGTAATTGTGTAATATCATATATATATATATATATATATATATATATATATATATATATATATATATATATATATATATATATATATATATATATATATATATATATACGTTACGTTATATATATGTTACGGTCAAAGCCCGAAATGTGGCCAAAGCGCGGATTGGCCGGCCAATCCGCGCATTGGCCGGCTCTCTTGGCCAAAGCCCGAAGAACTTGGCACTAAGATCGTATTTCGTACATTGGCCGGCCAATTCGCGCACTGGCCGGTATGTCCTGGCCAATGTTCTATCTAGACTAAGTTGTGATCGCATTTTCATTATTCTGGGTGCGTTTTCATTGAGAGTAACGTATTGTTTAGCTCTTGTTTGTATAGCAATATGCAATATGCAAGGCGACATGGATCAAAAGGGCCGTCAGACCATGAGACAGACATAGCAGATGGCTGTCAAAAGAAAAAAAATGTAAATCCATGTTAGTTTCCATAATATATGGGCTCTCGATAAAATAGTTACTGAGGAAGATCTTGAGAACATTGAACAAGAAATGGATGTTGCCATAAATGCAACGACATCCTCAGCTAACACGTCTACTGCCGTGGTGGAACGCCCAGACCAGTTGCGTGACAATAATGTGGCCAACAGATTCTATATAGTTTGTGAAAAACATTGTAGTGCAGCTCATTCTTTTGGATCCTGTGGCAACGATGTCCATGCTATTTGTGGAATACCCAATGAAGCAGACGAAGGGTACGGAGGGAATATTACCTGCAGATTGTGTCACAACAAACAAGACATCATGGAACACAGATCAGCAGCTCATACTGGCTTGCAAACTCAAGGTGCTAAGATGCTTAAAACATCAAATACAAAATTTAAAGATGGTGAAGTGGGTGACAATGTATGCATCCGTTTTCCAGATGTTGACAGAGGTCACGGTGATCCCCGAAGCGTGATTGCAGTTGTCATGAGCGTCGAGGGCGGTTTCTACAAATTAGGAACGGAACATGGTGTTCTAAAACAACTGTATGCTAGAAGTGAGTTTTCAATTCTTCACGAAAAACTGGTCTTATTGTCGTCAGTTGGCACTGAGGTAAAATCACTACGAACCATCGCATCTTCACAATCATTGACTGGGGGCCAAGGCTACACTCGCTGCAATTGCACAACTAAGTGCACAACAAATCGCTGCAAGTGTAAAAATAACAAGCTGCTATGTAATTCTAAATGCCATAAAAGTTCAACTTGTTGTAACAAATGATGATATTGTTAGATTGAGACTATAGTACAATAAAAAATGTGAATGTTTCTGTCATTTACTTTAATTAATAATCAATAAAAACTTAATTTCATGATCCTTACGGCATAAAAAAAAACAAAATCTGCTCATGATCTTCTAATTAAGACTTTGGCCGGTCCACCATGGCCAGTCTGCGGATTGGCCGGCCAAAGGCCGAAATCAAGCAAAGTTTCAGACTTTGACCGACCTATGGGAGCCGATATTGGCCAATGCGCGGATTGGCCGGCCAATCCTAGCATTTGCCGACTTCGGGCTTTGACCGTAACATATATATATATATATATATATATATATATATATATATATTAATATATATATATATATATATATATATATATATATATATATATATATATATATATATCTATATATATATGGGATGTGCTAATTGGGAAGCGCAAAGAGCAGAACACGTGTTCCGCTAACAATGTTTTTGTTTAACTACCGAAACAAACCCTTATCGACCGTTAAGATTTCCGTTAGAAAATGGGCAAACAACTCAACACCCGAGTGTTGAAACCGAGCCTCGACTTTCATTATGCATCAATCAACCCTGAAAAATATTCACTCACATGGACCGTGACTCTATAAAACACGGGCATTTTTTTTTTCTACCTGCTAGTACCTGAGCAGGGGTCATTATACAGGATAAAATGTTGGAGACTGGACGTAAAAAAAATGGGTGTTTATATTAGCATAGTTAAGGAGATATTTCTCAAACATTTGAAGCTAGGCCGGGTCTCTCTAGTGGACATGGATGACGATAAATGACCGACCGTGTGTCCGCGTTCCTGATCGATAATCGATTTATAAACTGGCCATATCGCGTGAAGGTGTAGGAGGGTGGGTGAGAGAGGGGGGGGGGCTGATTCGGAGAAACTGGCAACAAGAGCAAACAGAATCCGGGGCTCCTGAATTAATAATTTCTTGTTGACTTAAGGGCCGTTTTGTGTACACGCCCCCCCCCCCCCCACCCCCAATACAACGTGGATTTCAATACAGTAAAACATCTTTTAATTTTCTATTATTTTAGAAATTCGAAAATTAAACAGCATAGGGTGAAAAAAAATAAAGTATTGTAATCGTTTTGTTTTGATTTAAATGTGAAAGAAAGCTGTTACGTTTACATTTCCGTATGTAAAAAAAAATGGCGTTGATAACAGCGCGCAGTTTTTGGACGAAGTACGGTAGTCCGTGTGTACCCGCCGATAGTGTTGCCCCAGTCTCCAGCCATCAAGATGGGCGACTCGAGCACGTGGGCCAACACGACCCTGTCCGCATGATGGTGATAGCCTTTTGTTTTAATCGATCGTTTGGAGAGCTTGAACACACCTGCGGAGTCAACAAGTACCCGGTGTGAAGTTTGCTTAGTGACGTCTACCGGGTATTGTCCTCCGTGTTTTAAATATCGCCCGCCGGAGACCCCAACGGTACAAATGGTGTTTTAAAAACAGGAATCCGGGCGAGGAACAAAACTATTTGTTTTAATTTAAGATGGCGTCGGTGACTCTTTTTTAACTGAGCCCTTGACCATACACGGTTTCAAGTTTTTTTTCCCACCGCCAAATATTTGCATACGATAAGGGGGGGGGGTTCTTTTAATTGAGTTAAAAAATTGTTTAAACAAATTAATTAATCAGAAGAAATTTGATTCGAGATTCTGGATGTGATTATAATTTTTCTTTAGTTACGTCATGCGACGGTAACTTGCTACCCCCCCCCCCACCCCTCTTCACGCCGAGTTCTGCCCTTATCGATGAATGACGTCACAAGAGGACCAAACTTGCCCGTTCTAAATGACTTCACCAAATCCAAATGACGTAACTAACTTTCACCCCTCCCCACTGCGTTTACATTTGTATATTATACAAGTATTTGTATATTATACAAGTATTTGTATATTATACTTGTATTTTTATAAGGAAAAAAAACTCGCAGCAAGTTTATGTTATATGAAAATATTTTTCCCGCGGAACATGTATAACAGCTTGTTCTAGACAAGTATAGTACACATGTCGCAAGAGTAAAAGCGGTATAATTGCAGTTTAACGAACACTGATGTTTATTTTTTTTTAAATCTACCCGACCCCTACCCAACCTGGTTAATTGTTACTAAAAAAAATTCCCATTCCATCCCCCACTAGAGGTCAGACTTGAGAGTGCAGAGGTCAAGTCCAATTTCGTGCATAGGTCACATAGGCCAGTGCAGAGGCAGAATTAGGACAGTACAGAGGTGAGATATGACAGTGTAGAGGTGAGATATGACAGTATAAAGGTGAGATATGACAGTACAAAGGTGAGATATGACAGTACAGAGGTGAGATATGACAGTGTAGAGGTGAGATATGACAGTACAGAGGTGAGATATGACAGTACAGAGGGGAGAAATGACAGTATAGAGGTGAGATATGACAGTACAGGGGTGAGATATGACAATACAGAGGTGAGATATGACAGTGCAGAGGTGAGATATGACAGTACAGAGGTGAGATGACAGTACAGAGGTGAGATATGACAGTACAGAGGTGAGATATGACAGTGTAGAGGTGAGATATGACAGTGTAGAGGTGAGATATGACAGTACAGGGGTGAGATATGACAGTGTAGAGTTGAGATATGACAGTACAGAGGTGAGATATGACAGTGTAGAGGTGAGATATGACAGTACAGGGGTGAGATATGACAGTACAGAGGTGAGATATGACAGTACAGAGGTGAGATATGACAGTGTAGAGGTGAGATATGACAGTACAGGGGTGAGATATGACAGTACAGAGGTGAGATATGACAGTACAGGGGTGAGATATGACAGTACAGAGGTGAGATATGACAGTGTAGAGGTGAGATATGACAGTGTAGAGGTGAGATATGACAGTACAGGGGTGAGATATGACAGTGTAGAGGTGAGATATGACAGTACAGGGGTGAGATATGACAGTACAGAGGTGAGATATGACAGTGTAGAGGTGAGATATGACAGTGTAGAGGTGAGATATGACAGTACAGAGGTGAGATATGACAGTACAGAGGTGAGATATGACAGTGTAGAGTTGAGATATGACAGTACAGAGGTGAGATATGACAGTACAGAGGGGAGAAATGACAGTGTAGAGGTGAGATATGACAGTACAGAGGTGAGATATGACAGTGTAGAGGTGAGATATGACAGTGTAGAGGTGAGATATGACAGTGTAGAGGTGAGATATGACAGTACAGAGGTGAGATATGACAGTACAGAGGTGAGATATGACAGTGTAGAGGTGAGATATGACAGTGTAGAGGTGAGATATGACAGTGTAGAGGTGAGATATGACAGTACAGAGGTGAGATATGACAGTGTAGAGTTGAGATATGACAGTACAGAGGTGAGATATGACAGTACAGAGGTGAGATATGACAGTGTAGAGTTGAGATATGACAGTACAGAGGTGAGATATGACAGTGTAGAGTTGAGATATGACAGTACAGAGGTGAGATATGACAGTACAGAGGTGAGATATGACAGTGTAGAGGTGAGATATGACAGTATAAAGGTGAGATATGACAGTACAAAGGTGAGATATGACAGTACAGAGGTGAGATATGACAGTACAGAGGTGAGATATGACAGTGCAGAGGTGAGATATGACAGTACAAAGGTGAGATATGACAGTACAGGGGTGAGATATGACAGTGCAGAGGTGAGATATGACAGTACAGAGGTGAGATATGACAGTGTAGAGGTGAGATATGACAGTGTAGAGGTGAGATATGACAGTGTAGAGGTGAGATATGACAGTGTAGAGTTGAGATATGACAGTACAGAGTTGAGATATGACAGTGCAGAGGTGAGATATGACAGTACAGAGGTGAGATGACAGTACAGAGGTGAGATATGACAGTAGAGAGGTGAGATATGACAGTGTAGAGTTGAGATATGACAGTACAGAGTTGAGATATGACAGTACAGAGTTGAGATATGACAGTGTAGAGGTGAGATATGACAGTACAGATGTGAGATATGACAGTACAGAGTTGAGATATGACAGTACAGAGGTGAGATATGACAGTGTAGAGGTGAGATATGACAGTACAGAGGTGAGATATGACAGTACAGAGGTGAGATATGACAGTGTAGAGGTGAGATATGACAGTACAGAGGTGAGATATGACAGTACAGAGGTGAGATATGACAGTACAGGGGTGAGATATGACAGTACAGAGGTGAGATATGACAGTGTAGAGGTGAGATATGACAGTAGAGAGGTGAGATATGACAGTACAGAGTTGAGATATGACAGTACAGAGGTGAGATATGACAGTACAGAGGTGAGATATGACAGTACAGAGGTGAGATATGACAGTACAGAGTTGAGATATGACAGTACAGAGGTGAGATATGACAGTGTAGAGTTGAGATATGACAGTACAGAGGTGAGATATGACAGTGTAGAGGTGAGATATGACAGTACAGATGTGAGATATGACAGTACAGAGGTGAGATATGACAGTGCAGAGGTGAGATATGACAGTACAGAGGTGAGATATGACAGTGTAGAGGTGAGATATGACAGTACAGAGGTGAGATATGACAGTGTAGAGGTGAGATATGACAGTGTAGAGGTGAGAGATGACAGTGTAGAGGTGAGATATGACAGTGTAGAGGTGAGATATGACAGTACAGAGGTGAGATATGACAGTGTAGAGGTGAGATATGACAGTATAAAGGTGAGATATGACAGTATAAAGGTGAGATATGACAGTACAGAGGTGAGATATGACAGTACAGAGGTGAGATATGACAGTGTAGAGGTGAGATATGACAGTGTAGAGGTGAGATATGACAGTACAGAGTTGAGATATGACAGTACAGGGGTGAGATATGACAGTGTAGAGGTGAGATATGACAGTGTAGAGGTGAGATATGACAGTAGAGAGGTGAGATATGACAGTATAAAGGTGAGATATGACAGTGTAGAGGTGAGATATGACAGTACAGAGTTGAGATATGACAGTGTAGAGGTGAGATATGACAGTACAGGGGTGAGATATGACAGTGTAGAGGTGAGATATGACAGTGTAGAGGTGAGATATGACAGTACAGAGTTGAGATATGACAGTACAGGGGTGAGATATGACAGTGTAGAGGTGAGATATGACAGTGTAGAGGTGAGATATGACAGTACAGATGTGAGATATGACAGTACAGGGGTGAGATATGACAGTGTAGAGGTGAGATATGACAGTGTAGAGGTGAGATATGACAGTACAGAGTTGAGATATGACAGTACAGGGGTGAGATATGACAGTACAGAGGTGAGATATGACAGTGCAGAGGTGAGATATGACAGTACAGAGGTGAGATATGACATTGTAGAAGTGAGATATGACAAAGTAGAGGTGAGATATGACAGTACAGAGGTGAGATATGACAGTGCAGAGGTGAGATATGACTGTACAGAGGTGAGATATGACAGTACAGAGGTGAGATATGACAGTACAGAGGTGAGATATGACAGTACAGAGGTGAGATATGACAGTACAAAGGTGAGATATGACAGTACAGAGGTGAGATATGACAGTACAGAGGTGAGATATGACAGTACAGAGGTGAGATATGACATTGTAGAAGTGAGATATGACAAAGTAGAGGTGAGATATGACAGTACAGAGGTGAGATATGACAGTGCAGAGGTGAGATATGGCAGTACAGAGGTGAGATATGACATTGTAGAAGTGAGATATGACAAAGTAGAGGTGAGATATGACAGTACAGAGGTGAGATATGACAGTGCAGAGGTGAGATATGACTGTACAGAGGTGAGATATGACAGTACAGAGGTGAGATATGACAGTACAGAGGTGAGATATGACAGTACAGAGGTGAGATATGACAGTACAAAGGTGAGATATGACAGTACAGAGGTGAGATATGACAGTGAAGAGGTGAGATATGACAGTGTAGAGGTGAGATATGACAGTGTAGGGGTGAGATATGACAGTACAGAGGTGAGATATGACAGTACAAAGGTGAGATATGACAGTACAGAGGTGAGATATGACAGTGAAGAGGTGAGATATGACAGTGTAGAGGTGAGATATGACAGTGTAGAGGTGAGATATGACAGTACAGAGGTGAGATATGACAGTACAGAGGTGAGATATGACAGTGCAGAGGTGAGATATGACAGTACAGAGGTGAGATATGACAGAGTAGAGGTGAGATATGACAGTACAGAGGTGAGATATGACAGTGCAGAGGTGAGATATGACAGTACAGAGGTGAGATATGACAGTACAGAGGTGAGATATGACAGTACAGAGGTGAGATATGACAGTGCAGAGGTGAGATATGACAGTACAGAGGTGAGATATGACAGTGTAGAGGTGAGATATGACAGTACAAAGGTGAGATATGACAGTACAGAGGTGAGATATGACAGTGTAGAGGTGAGATATGACAGTACAGAGGTGAGATATGACAGTGCAGAGGTGAGATATGACAGTACAAAGGTGAGATATGACAGTACAGAGGTGAGATATGACAGTGCAGAGGTGAGATATGACAGTACAGAGGTGAGATATGACAGTACAGAGGTGAGATATGACAGTACAGAGGTGAGATATGACAGTACAGAGGTGAGATATGACAGTACAGAGGTGAGATATGACTGTACAGAGGTGAGATATGACTGTACAGAGGTGAGATATGACTGTACAGAGGTGAGATATGACTGTACAGAGGTGAGATATGGCAGTACAGAGGTGAGATATGACTGTACAGAGGTGAGATATGACTGTACAGAGGTGAGATATGACAGTACAGAGGTGAGATATGACAGTACAGAGGTGAGATATGACAGTACAGAGGTGAGATATGACAGTACAGAGGTGAGATATGACAGTGTAGAAGTGAGATATGACAGTACAGAGGTGAGATATGACAGTGCAGAGGTGAGATATGACAGTGTAGAAGTGAGATATGACTGTACAGAGGTGAGATATGACAGTGCAGGGGTGAGATATGACAGTGCAGGGGTGAGATATGACAGTGTAGAGGTGAGATATGACAGTACAGAGGTGAGATATGACTGTACAGAGGTGAGATATGACTGTACAGAGGTGAGATATGACTGTACAGAGGTGAGACATCATGGTAAAAGATCGAAAGGAAATAAACCGGGAGTGATCTCCCCTAAACTTTCTCGAATATTCTTATATAAAATAACAGGGGATGGGAACTCGGGCTATAGACATGATTTTTAATCCATTTTAAATACTTAAAGTTTTAAAAATAGAATAAAATCTCGTAGACAAATTAATTGTACACCAAGTGAACGCCAAATAAAAAAGCGCATAATGGGGCGCAATATTATTAGTACTTTTAAAATTTACATTAGTTTTTTGAGAAATCGGAAGTAGCGTAAAGTACTACTTCCAGTCAACGGAAATGACTCAAAATTTAATAGAAGGTAGAGAATTAGATCTTTTACTTACATATGAAATTTCGTTTATCTATCTGAAATAGTACTCAAGTTATAGGCTTTTGAAAAATTCAAAGTAGGAAAAGTACCACTTCCGGTTATCGGAAATCGCTCAAAAGTTGATACGGATCTACGATTTTGATAAAATACTTATATATGAAATTTCATCAACCTAGCTGTAACGGTACTCAAGTTATCGTGTTTACACACGGACAGACACACAGACACACACACACACAGACATACGGACAAGATTGCAAAATTATGTTTTTCCGTATCAGTGAGGTGTAAAACGTCGAGATTTGTAAAAATCTCGATTTTTTTTTTTGCACGATTACAATACTATCTCTATACTACGTATATACGAGAAAGTAAAAAACACACACACACACAGACCACACTCATTGCTTTCCATGATGTACTGGTGAACGGGGAAAAAAAAGTCACAGGAAAAAAAAAGTCAAAAAGAAAATTTTTTATCACAGAAATAAAGTCACAGAAAAAAGTCACAAAAATATTGTAATAAATACTTTTATTTTAATTGTTGAGAATTGTAAAATTGTGAGTGTTTATTGATGTGGGTTGTTATTTTTAGCATATTTATAAAGGATAAAAGCATTGTGGTTCTCATAACACTAATTTTTTTTCTGTGTTTTTTTTCCTGTGTTTTTTTTTTCCTGTGTTTTTTTTTTCCTGTGACTTTTTTCTCTTCTATCGATGTACTGACGTTCCAGTACATTTAAACACCGCGCATTTTTAAACACACGAACCTGCTAATGTGGCTTCCACAAAACCTTTTCATCAGATAAACAGATAACTTGTTTATAATTTTATCATTCAATCAGTTAAAACACTATTCGCTGAAGCATAAAAAAGTGAGAACTTTGGCATGACATAAGATTGCAGTTGTAGTACGTCATCAATAGAGCACGCATGGACGTCTGGTCTAGCAGTCACGTGACGGGTGTTAGGTCGACGAGCGGTCAAGATAGGACGATGACACGGGTATCTTCAGAAGTCAGAAAGTCGTACTCCTTCATATGCTGAGTTTCTTCTAACGCCTCCCCCCCCCCCCCCGAACGAAATATAATTTATATAGAAAATATATACTTTTAACAGTGTCCGCCCCCCGAAGAAAGTCTACCGCCCCCCCCCCCCCGGAGAAAAAATAACACTGAGAAAGTCTACCGCCCCCCCCCCCCCGCCCCCGGAAATTTTAAGTGCCCCCCCCCCCCGGAGAAAAATGTCTGAAAGAAACACTGTTCATATGACGGCCAGTTTAGCTAATGGTGGGCGTATTTAGAGTACACATTTTGTAGTAAAGTCACGGAGAAGGCCTAACAATAGAAGTATAGGATTCTTCTAGCTTGTTCGTGTTAAGCTAGACTAACATATTGCTCATGGCCTCGTTGTTTTAGATGATTCCAGATGAGGACTTGAAATGCTGACATCCTAAAAGAGTAGTTAATGCATCGACGTTTTCTTTGGAGTATTTTCTTCATTATTATATTATAGCATGTTGCGTATTGCATGCAGCGGGGTAAGGGGTAAGGTTCCCTTTCTAAACCTGACGGTCCGCGTGAAGTAGAGTTCACCTACTATTTGTGACATCGGGATACAAAGGGATAGTGTGGTCAGCCTTATGCTCAGCCGAATTACTTTAGTTAGGTACCCAATTGGGGGTGGGTTGAATATATTTTAAAATCTTTAATAGAAAGACGTATCGTTTTAGTCACATAGGCTGTATTAGCCTGTTATCTTTTAACTATTTTGGAACATCGTTGTCGGGACCGAAATTATAAACTTACATGTTGTGTATCAATAATTTAGAACAGGAGTCTCCAAACTACGGCCCGCGGGCCGGATGCGGCCCACAAAGTCCTCTCATCCGGCCCGCGGAGATCTTTTTGTCCAAGGAAAAATTGTTTGTTGGTGATGGCTGAGGAACTTTGCGCAGAAAAATCAAAGACATGCCTGGAAGAAACTCGCCCCCGAACTAAAATTTGATAGTTAAAACGGCCATCGGACTGAAAAGTTTGGAGACCCCTGATTTAGGACATTACAGGGTCCAGCAAACCATGCTTTGTACTTAAACTTTATAAAGTATGTATTTGGCCATATGAACAGACACATGTACCTAAGTACGGTCGCGTATTTAATTTTAAGAGGGTATTTTTTTTCTGGACGGTGTGGTTGGATGGTAGAATATATAACTGCAAACCTGAAAGTCTCGAGTTCGGACCCCGGGCTTAAGTCTATCGAGCTCCGATGGGTACCTGACTCACGTTAGGGAAATAAAGGCGGCTGAGCGTAGTGCTGACCACACTGTCCCCTCGTATGGTGAAGTCATTGAAACATATGAGCTCTACTTCATCTGCCCCATGTGTCTTGAACACGAACGGAAAAAAAGATGATGCTACACTCAGATGACTTTGGACAATTTTACACTTCATGTTTTTAACCTCAGATGGAGAAGAGTGGGTGGGGAGGTGGTTTAAATCCGGAAGTTACATAATACAAACCTTTTCCCACCTTCCAGTGCTGTGAACTCGATTCGGACCAAACATGATATTGCTGTTGTTACTAGTTAACTACCAATGTCACGCTGTTTCCGTTTCAAACTCTGCTGCCCCCCACACCGTCCACCTATTCAGTCACTTGTCGCGATGACAAGCCAAAGGTTGAAGTTCACGTCGTTTCACGCGCGGCTGTACTAGTTGACACATGCGCAGACAATCGGGAAAGTCCGGAGGTGTTCCGGCGACTGTCCACGATTAACAAAAGCCCGTGGAGAAAGTCAAATACAAATGTACTCAAGGCTTAAGTCACTTCGTAATTTTTGTTCTACGGTACAGTTTACCCCCTTTACTAAAGATTGGAGAAAACTAGTTTCTATGACGCGATAACGATAAGCTTTGTTTGCCTAGTTAAACCTGAAAGATTAACGACTTTGGAGAAAATACTTAATGTCCATGTCCCGGTGTTGACGTTTCATGAACACCCTACTAATTTTACCCGTGGCACTCACACTGGTTTCATATGGCATCTAGGCTGATGTCTATCAAACGTGAGCATATCTTTCTCTTTGTTTCTTTGTTAATAAAACAACATAACTTTGTTTAGTATTTTTGATAGAGGAAGCGGGTAAATGTGTGCAATATGTTTGAATGTTATACATAAGTGTTATCCATATATATATATATATATATATATATATATATATATATATATATATATATATATATATATATATATATATATATATATATATACGTACTTGCATGCCTGAGTGTACACACTTACAGTTATATAGCCGGTTTTTAAAGATTACGTTTCGTAAAATGAAACAAGACTAAAAAACCTGTTTTTGAAGTGGTCACTTAAACCTGTTTTTGAAGGATGTCACTAAAACCTGTTTTTGAAGTGGTTATGTAAAACCTGTTTTTGAAGAGGTTATGTAAAACCTGTTTTTGAAGTGGTCACTAAAACCTGTTTTTTAAGTGATGATTAAAACCTGTTTTTGAAGTGGTCACTAAAACCTGTTTTTGAAGTGGTCACTAAAACCTGTTTTTGAAGTGGTTACTAACGAAATCATTTTTGTATGTTGGCACATACTTTTACCTTAAAACATTTTTGTAACACATTCAAGATTAATTATACATTTTTACATTGAAAAGTAATATTAAATATAATTATCTTTGAAATAAGTCCCCTTTAATCGATTTTGTTCTCTAATTTGTGTAGGAAAGCATTAAAACTGTTCGCATTTTTTTTATTCTATGAAAACTTGATTTTTAAAAATTATTAGTACTACTAAGTAAACTCTTATGTGAAATTAAATAATAACATTCGATAAGAGCTTAATAAACACTGAGTTCAACTCTATTCATTCGGTAAGGTGAATAATGGCGCCAAGAATATGAAAAATATGAATCTCAAATTATTTTATGAACATTACTTGTACAGAACAAATTATAATTTTTTAAATAAAATATGTTAAACAAGCATTGCTATTCAATTCAGTATTTTCATAACGATTAGAAAAATTCCAAATTAGTCGTTTAAAATAGCAAGAACATTTTCTTAGATTGCATGATTCAACTTTTTTTAAACTCAAAAACAAGTTGAATCCTAGTACTAGATGCGAAAACTGAGCAGGCTAAAACTTTATTTGAGGCGAATTGTGTTCAGAGTTTCTTCCAGGTATCTCTTCGGGGAGGCGAAGCCCCCCCCCCCCCTCGAAAATTTATTACCGCCCCCCCCCCCCCCCCCCGAACGAAATGAAATTTATATAATTTATATAGAAAATATATACTTTTAACAGTGTCCGCCCCCCCCCCCCCCCGAAGAAAATTTACCGCCCCCCCGAAAATTTTAAGTGCCCCCCGGAGAAACAAGTCTGGAAGAAACACTGATTGTGTTTCACAACAACAGCATGTGTTTAGAGGGTATTGTATATTCTAGTGCTTTTAATGTATTGTTTTTAAGGTCACTTGCACATGTGAGGTCAAGGACATCCTTAAGTTATGTTATAAATAGCTACCGGGAAATTGTATATATATAAAACTGTACAGTCTTCTTGATTTAGAATGGAATGGAAGATGCAGCATTGTAGCTGGAAGAAAATAAACGAGGGGGGGGGGGGGGGAGGAGGTAATCTTTTTTTCTACATACACATATCATTAAGTGGGTCTGTGGCCCTTGAGTGATGTGGGTTTATCCGGTCACAGCTCAATACAACTGCTTGTTATTCCTTGTCTTTATAACGTAGCTCAGTAAACTTCGATTGCTAAACAGGTTACACCATAATATAACTGCTTGTTGTTCAATGCCGAAGCTTTGTAAACTTTATCCGAATTGCAGGGGACGCGTTTCTATGATATGCAGATGGGGAGGGGGGGGCAATTAATAACTACCAATTAACCTATTTGCGGAAGCTAATAATAGCCCAGATATGGAGCATAGATGCCACACATAGTAGTTAAGTCGGATGATGGGATGACTGAGAATATTTAAAACTATTTACACTGATGTTTGAATTGGCGTCTGAAAGACGACGAGTAACCTCATGATTGTGAACGGATTCCAAAACCTTAAACAACAACAACGGTTGATATAATGGGGGGGGGGGGGGGGGGGGAGGGAGATAAGAAATTATGTAAGCTGAAACTCAATGTGAAATGTAAACAAATCAAAACTACCTTCTCTTAATTTTATTGACAGGATGAAGTAGGAAGCAATGGTTTATGCAATATTTTAAAGTTAGGCTGTAATTTCATGGTTGTATAATTTGTATATTTGTATGTAAAAGTATATATATATATATATATATATATATATATATATATATATATATATATATATATATATATATATATATATATATATATATATATAAGATGCTTTGGTCATGAGCCATGTGTACAAGTTTAAAAAAAAAACGCTTAACCATCAAACCATTGCTTGCCTAATTATTAAAAAAAAATTATCTTTATACTAAATTTTAACGAAGAAACATCTAAAAGTTGTCAAGCTAATCACACAAATAACACATCTTATTCACGTGATATTATTTTCTTTATTAGTGTGGCTCATATTGTTTTAAAATATATTATGTGCATACAACTCAAACTTTCAGTCACTATCATTGTGGGAAATAAGTATCAAATATTAAAAAGCAATGAAAAAAAATCTCGTTGCTCAACTGCTAGTGCTTTAAGAAAAAGTGCAATGCATTCTTTAAAAAGACATCAGAGATCCTAGACCCCCTGTGACCAAAGCACGTGACATCATTGAAAGCCTGGTGAATTGATGCCATGTGACAGAAAGGTGCCTTGCTGGATTGTTTGCATATTTTACCCCATCACGTGCCTGTCCCGATGTTCCCTGCCATGATGAGACTAATCATATCCCAGCCATCACACATCACCTGACTTCAATTTATTCCTTGTTGTTGGTGCTGGTACCATTAAGGCGGCGGGGGGAGGAAGGGGTGGGGAACCGGAAGGAAATTACCAAAAGCAAGATGCACACTTACAAACAAACACCGAAGCAAACGAAGCCATTTAAGAGGGAAACTCGATATGTCTGTAATCTCTAATCCCATGATATTGATACGCTTGGAAAGGGCGATTTATAAAAAACAACAAAGGATTATTCATCCTCCACCACCCCTTCACCCCCTGCCTGTTGCGGATAGAGTTAATAATTTCTAATGTATAAATCATAAGACCGCTTTAGGATTACACGGGCCAGTGTAAGAAGAAAGACGTCGTTACTGGGTGGCATACGTTAACGATGCCAATTTAATTCCTGTCTGAAAAGGGGGGCGATGGTTGACATTGTAGGGCGCGGGGCGTCAGGGCGGGGTGATTATCTCATCGTCAGACGACACCAGGGTCAGCCAGGCGAGTTGACATGTAGGCACTTATTACCACGTGACCTGGGGTATCCGTGTCGCCTGGGCAGCGTGCATGTTCCATGAGACGTCTAGGTAATGGGGACCCCAACATGTGCTGGGCGTCACTCAACAAACGCCGCTCAGTGGGGCTGCATGTTTCATACTAGCATTAATTAACGTCCCCCCACCCTTCTTTATTTTTTCTACCAGACACACAGCACCCCAGGAGCAGGATTAAGAAATTCAGCTGTAGAACTGAGAGAGTTAATAAAGAAAATGCAAAAATCATAACTAAAAAGCTTGGCCTTCTGCCGTCTGTGTTATCAGGGTCTCACCCCCTGTCACCTGGTTTGGTTCCCGTCGTCCCAGACGTAAGCACCGGCCATAAGTCTCTGTCTCGACGTCATGAGTTCAAGTCTTTCTCCCCTCCATCTGCTGCACAACCTGCTACAACAGCCTAGTGAAAATTTGCTTGTCTTATTTGTTTAATGTGGGGAAAAAGTCGACGAGTTTTTTCACCCCCCCCCCCTACCCCTCTTCTCTCCACGCTCGTACAAAAAAAAATAGTCTGGCATCTTTTGATTGGGAACATATCTAAGAAAGAATGAGACTTCAGGTGCTCCTGGTCGTAAAACCCCTCAACGTTTGCATAGCATGCGCCCGTTACATGCAAAGAACGGTTCTATCAAAGCACCGTACTACGTCCCCACTCGCCACTTTTGTCTTCGTTTCTCATGCATTTTTATCGTACAAACTATTGAAATCTATACAATAACGGACGCCAAGTTGCCCCTTTGTAGGGGCCAGATTGAAGGTTTCCTGGGGACCTTCATGCCACGCTCCCCACTGCCTCACCTGCCCCTCGTTAACTAGAACTTGTCTTGTGCTTCAACAAACTGTACCCACAATTTATTAGCCAGTCTCGCAGACACAGCCTTCAAATTAACTGCCCGCCTCTTGTTATTTTCAAATCAGCTATTTAAGTTTTACATAAAAAAAGATTAGGGGCTTTAAGCACCTTCACAATCTTAAAGATACTGGAAATTTTTTTTTTCAATTTTTGGGAATTTTGCGATCCGTTATCCGGCAGATGTATTTGGTAGAGCCCGCCTTACGTCACTCCAATGAATAAGTCACCAAATGTAGCAGGACAATGCCAGAAATAAACAGCTCTTCTGAGCACCGGAGGGGGGTGCAGAAATAATAACAGTGGCTAAAAGATCAAGGCCTAGCTGAGACAAAACACTTCTCCGGGCATCTTAGGAAACCACATCATTCATACCCGGGAGGAAATACGAAACGTTTAGCTCGATTCTGGAGACCATGGAAGTTTTAACGGTTCATTTCCAGAAACTCGAGCGTCCATTCAGGTTGTGTACCTGGCGCTTTAGTCCAAGATCGTTAATGATAACTTGAGTTCATGCAACTGATATTAGCAGAAAGAAATATTCCCCAGCACCTGCAGAGTTCCAGAAGTTGACCCCCAACTGAAGAAACCGCCCACACTGGTCAATCAAACATACATAAAAGGACCCCAACTTTCAAAACACGTTTGATGTACACCCCCCTACTCCCCCAGCACAAAGCGGCACCCTCGCCCCCTCTTCCCCCAACGTCTGACTTCAATTCCAACATCTAAGTGCGGAATCGTCCATTTTTCATGTTTTGAATTTCCCTCCATTGGGTTGCCATGTAGCAACGGCACTAGGGGCGCATGCGTGCTTTGTATCCGCCATTCTATTGTGGCCCGTGTCATAAACGCTGTTGCATGGCGCTACCAGCTAGTCCCTCGCACACACGTGTATTCCAATCAGCTGAGAGCCGCGCGCTGCCGGAATTAAAAGAGAAAGGCAATAAAAAATTAGAGGAGTTGCTATCTGTATCTTCCAGATATTCTTTATACCCGAGTCAACAATATAGTTTGTTATGTAACAAAAAATGTTTGCTTCCTTTTTATTTTTCTTCTCACATTAAAAAAATAAAAAAAACTAAAAATAAAAACATTTTGTGAGAAAGAAATTTATTTGAAATTTTTTTTAAATAAATAAAAGTTATTTGATATTTCAGACTGTAAAAATTGATCTTGATTAAAAAAGCAACTTTCAGACACAGACAAAATTAATTCGTGTACAAGCTTTGATGTGTACTGAATGTGACGGGCTTTGTGTTTGGGAATATTTTTCTAATTTTTAAAATAAATATTACGTCAGTTGTAGCATTAACTGTAAACAAATTAATATTTAGAGATATTTAACTTGTTGTTAATTTAAAAAAAAAATTTCATGAAGGTTTTTTAACGGGTAAATAAGAATTAAGAATAATTGCAATCTCCAATTTATCATTCTGCGTCAGTTTGTTATATTTAAAAAAAAAAGTATCAATGTTTTTTTTTAAATTATTAATTTAGTTCGTTGTATAGTCCAAACATTTAAATAAACAAACAGCAACAACCGCTTTAAAATAAGTAAATCATAGAATCCTTTGTTCTGTCTCCAAATGTTCTTATATCCGAGTATATATTCGTCTTTGTGTGTTTGCCTTCGCGCCTGTGTGTGTATTTGTGTGTGTGTGGCATTCAGTAAGAGTGCGCATGTGTGTGATTACATCATGTGACTTTCACACCAGAGTTCGCAGCTTTTGGTCGCCGTTTAAATAAATGTAAAACGTATTCGAGCGTAAGAACGGTACGATCCTGTTAGCGGTCCTTTATCCACCGCGCCTCCTTAGAGCCTCTTTAAAACAGTTTTGTAAAGAAGTTTGGGTGGTAGCGCCTAAACAATAGTCACTACAGTTGAAGAGTCGAACGGTTGGAAGAGAATTT